>NW_027556180.1:18406371-18441371 GCF_003287225.1 Phascolarctos cinereus
TCTGGACCTCTTGGGTGTGCATGAGGTCTAGAAGAACACTGTCATTTGATGGGGTCAGAGGATTTAGAGCTAGAAGGGCCTTAGAAATCACCAAGTCCAGCTCCCACATTTTACAGATGAGGAGACTGAGGCCCAGTGATGGGAAATGCCTTACCTGAGATCATATAGGTAAGGAGAAGAACTGGGATTTGAACCCAGCTCTTCTGAGTTTAGAATCAGTGTTCTTCCCACTCTGCTCCACTGCCTCTTCCATGGATGCTCTTCTTTCAACAATTCCAAAAGAAAAAAAATGTTTTGCTCCAATTCTGAACACACATTTACTATTTCTTGAATCAGTGCATGAATGGACCATCTTATTTACAAAGCATCCATTTATTTTTCTCAAGTTTCCATATTGCCAGGAATATTCTTATCTTCCATAACGATGGTCATCAAAATACAGTACCTACTCATTGTATGACCACAGGCAAGTCACTTTCCCTCTCTGAATGTCAATTTCCTCATCTATGTAATGGAGATAAAGCTCCCTTTGCTACCTGCCTCACATGTTTGTTGTAGAATAAATGCCTTGTAAGCCTTAATTAACACAGCACAGAAATCCAAGTTATTGTTATTATTACAGATGACGTTGACCACCATCATCAGAAATGTGGTTCTGAATAAAGCAACAATTCTATTGCTCTTGCTCTTCTTTGGCGAAAGACATATGCATTTGCTTCCTCTAATATCCCTTAGTACCAGGATCTCAGATTTGTGGATTTGAATGGTGACTTTTCTGACTAGAGGTGATTTCCTCCTTCGCTGGCCAAGAATGCCAGTCAGGCAGTCAGTAAGCACTGTCAAACATAAAAAGAGACTGGGAAAGCCACCCAGTCTTGAATAAGAGTCTAGATGGTGATTTCTAACTGTCCCACACCTGCCAGACTAAATTTTTTTCCAACTGATGAGCTTAATTACCTGAGCTGATCAAAATAACCTGGGGACAAAATTCTGTTAGTCTCCCAAAAGCCGAGCTCTCAAAGTTCAGAACTTTCTGGGGGGGGGGGGAGGAATGTGTTTCCATTTGCTTTGGACTTTACAATTCTAATGAACCAATATTTTGCATACTGCACAGATTATGTTTTCCTGGGTGCTAGGCTTCCCTGGAGACTAGGCCTGACTTGGTGTCTTGCTTTGATCTACCAAGGTCCATAACCAGCCTTAAGTATAAGTGAAAAAGAACTATTTCAGGCCCCAGTCCTCTTTAATCTCCTGAAAAAAAAATAGCTTTTAAAAAAGGAAGCCAACTTTCTAAAATTCAATAGAGAAGGCCATTATCTCCAAGACTGATACAATTGGATGGTCTTCCCTAAAGAGAAGTAACTTCCACAATTGTATTTTTTCTGATCAGGACAATGAGTATAAAGGGGAAAATCTCATAAAGTCAATCATCTCTCTGGGTGTTGCTGTGCTTTGGAGCTAATGATAAATAATACCAGTGCATTTCAGTCAGAACCTCTGGGGATTTCATCTCAAATCCCACTACCACCAAGCCTCTAACAGCTGGGCTCACCATGTTGTTTTTATTTTCCCTTGACCAGACCCACTAGCTATATAGTTAACTAGTCCTTATCAAGGTGATCTTCCTTCCATTTACTGTCTGCTCTTATTCAATGCAACACACCCTTACAACCACCTCCCAAGTGAAAGGAAGTATGTCTTAAGGGATAAAAGGCTGACCTGGAAAGGTCTTGGGTGGCAATTCCACCTCTGACTAGTTGTGTGACAGTAACAAAATCACTCCCTCAGGCAGTTGTCCAAGACTGGTCTATTAAATGGAATCTGGATTGGCAGAGAAAATCACCACTCATTGACGTAGGTGTGAGGCATCTCAAGAGGCACTGAGGATTCAAAGATCAGTATAGCACAGGAGATGTTCTTGAGGGTCTTCTATCCATTGCAAGCCCATCTGTAAAACATGGCAGTTGGTCTAGATGATTTCTGAGGTCCCTTCTATCTCTAAATCCTAGAATACACATTTCTCTGCTGTCCTTAGGTATCTTTGTCTTCCCTGCACATTTTCAAATAAATCTTTGAAGTAACCTTTGAAATAATAGAAATTGGTGTTTACGATGGCAGGGTAAAATGGAAAAGGTACTAGAGGTAATCAGGAGACCCCAATTCAAATTCCTGCTCTGCCTCTGACTAGCTGAGAGTGACTGGGAGTAAGTCCCTACCTCTCTGTGTCTGTGTCCTCATCTTTAAAATGGACAAGGGAGTACTTTCATTATCTGCCTTATAAAGGACAAGGAAATGACTCCATAAACTTTCATGTGCTTTAGTAATATGTGTCGCTATTTTCAATCTGATAATACCACAGAATTTCAGAATCTCAGAGTTGGAAGGGAGGTCCTCAGAGGCCATATCTAAACAAGACCCTCCTCTACAATATATGCCCAATGCGTGATCATCCAAATTTTGTTTAAAGACCTCCAGTAATGGAGAATCCACCACTTCTTTAAACAGTCCCTTTCAATTTTGAGTGGCTGTGACTGCTAGAAAGTTTTACCTGGTATCAAGCCTAATATTGCATCTTTGCAATGGCCATTCCTTGCCCCTGACTCTGTTCTCTGGGACCACAGAGAACCAGTAAAAATCCCTCATCACATGACAGGTTTTCAAATACTTGAAGAGTCTTTTTTTCCAGGCTAAACATGTCTGATTCCCTGATTCCTTCCATTCATCCTTGTGGGCTTTCTCTATCATCATTGACTCTCTGGATACTGACTGGGAATCTTAGATTGTAAGGTATACGCTCTCTTTTTTTTTTTTAACATGCCTGAAATTTAACACAACTATACATTTGCAGGCAATCTGAGTCTGGATGATCTATGCATTCATATATGCATGATTCCCACAATGAAGTGCTTGTGAATTACCATCTTTTGGCCAACAGGGCATTTTCTTTGACCTCACTGTGTCAGCTTTCCTAGCTATAAAATGCGAACAACCACATACTGCTATTTTAGATAGCAGAAGGCTGGTCGGATTTTAGTTTAGCTAAGTGTTCTGAAAACTGGTGAATGTCGACATGGTACTTTAAAGGTATCATGAAGGGACACAGTCTTTGGAACTCGTATTTCATGTGGACGGGCAAGCCCAGATGGGTTTTGAATTCAGCCAATATTCCAAAGGGTTTTTCAAGTGTTTTGAGTTTAACCAAACCCCAAACACATTGTGCTGAGTATGTCTTGCCTTTAAGTTCCAAGCCCATGTGCATTTTAAGGGGAATTAAATACACATGTTTCTGATTCATTGTGTTGCCTGGGATGAGCCAGTCAATTTCTAAGAAGCTTTCTTTTGTGAACTCTCTTGCACCTTTTGGGTGTGGGGTCAAAAGCAGGAAGTCCCATTTTGCCAACAGTAAATCAATGTTGACGACAAAGATTGCATATCTTCTGATACTGCTCTGGCCATCAACAAATTGGAGGGGTTTCCCCCCTAATTTCCTGACAGGAAATGCTTGCATTTGTTTTATTTTTCCACGGGGCTCAGGAAGTGAAGTGCCTCACCTATAAAGCCTGTAAGGTACACCATCCAGACTCCAGAGATTCTGTTGATTGATTGGATACTGAAGAAGCAACAGCACCATTTAGGCCTAAAGGCAAGTCTCAGAGAGCCTGCTTTTGGATCAAAGACTTCACCCCACCTGAGGTAAAGGCTAGATAGAGCAGGGATTCTGAACCTTGCCTGCATCCTTAAGCCTGGTAGAACAGACTGCTGGGAGCAAGTTTCACTCATGTAATGCAATAATCATTAGAAGGTTACACGAAGAAATACAAAGTAACCATCACAAAGAGGAATGAATGAATGAAGCATTTATTAAGAGCTTACTACATTCAAAACACTGTGCTGAGGATACAGACGGAAAAGTAAGACAGTCACTGATCTCATGCAGCTCCCATTATAATGGAGACATCACATATGGAAGGTTTCATCTCAAAGTCCAATGGAAGTCAGGGTCCTTAGGGTGTGATGCAAAGCTGATCACCTTTACTGTTATTTCCACTTATGAAATCGTATCAGTTTCTGATATGGAATGATTAAACAATGCCAAGAACTTTGGTGACAAGAACTTTCCTTTCTAAATCATCAGTAGGTATGGCTTATAGCCCCTGCCAGAGGAATGGCCAGGCTTTATCATCATGGGGATTGTTTTCCCAAGATAATGGCTGAGGACCAGAAGCAATACCATTCCCAAAGCTCTTTTGTTTCAGGGTCCTGGGCTGTCTCCGTTAGAATCTTCTGAGTGTATTAGAACAATGAGAAGCCATGGTGCAGAGGAAACCAGTGTGTAAGCTGCTTGCAGGCCTGCAGGTTCTCAAATTGATGTTGTAACACTGAACAAATTCAGACTTTCTGTTGAAGTGCTAATCATGAAAAAGTGGGAAAGGTGCCATATGCCTTTTTTTTTTTTAAGGAGCAAGAGGTAGACACGAGGAGGGGGAATATTCTGGCGTGGCAAACAACCTAGCCAAAAACACCAGAGGAATGGAGATAAACAGAAAAGTTTGGATAGAGGAGAGAATACACAAAGGGGCATAATGTATTGTAAGCCTGCCTGGGAAGATAGGTTGTAGCCAGACAGTGAAGGATGTTACAAGTCAAACAAGGAAGTTTGTACTTTATCTAAAGGAAATGAGGGGCCATCGAAGCTTGTTGAATGGATGAGTGACGTGGTCAGACCTGAGTTTAGGAATATCACTATGGAGAATTAGATTGGAAAGGGGCCTTCTTTGATTCTCCCAGGGATTAGCACTTGATCAGATTTTTCTTATTCTCTGCTTGCTGTTCAGTCATTTTCAGTCATATCCAACTCTTCATGACCCAGTTTGAGGTTTTCTTGGCAGAGATACTGAAGTGGTTTGCCATTTCCTTCTCTAGCACATTTTTACAGATGAGGAAACTGAGGCAGAGTTAAGTGACTTGCCCAGGTCACTTAGCCAAGTGTCTGAGGCTAGATTTGAATTTAGGAAGATGAGTATTCCTGACTCCAGGCCCAGCACTCTATGCATTGCCACCTGGCTGCATTTTATGCTTAATTTCATACATTTTGCCCTCCCCCATACCCCAATAGAATGTAAATTCCATGAGTCCTGGGACTCCTTGTTGGTTTTTTTTTTGTATCCTCTGTGCCTAGCACAGAGCCTTATACATAGTGAATACTCAATAAATGTTTACTGAATGGATTTGAATTTTAATATTTCATGGACACAAAAATATAAACTCTGGTAATGAAAGGACAGGGATGACATAAAAAAAATCCAAAATCTTCATCATAATTAAAGGTTTCAGTCTTCTTTGACATCAACTTTATCTTTTAGAATTAATAATAAGATGTAAAATTAACAGAAAGTTCCCTTCCTTTATTTTCTACTTTCTATCTTTGTATGGAATGAACTGGCAAAATATTAGCTACAGACCACTGGTGACTCAGATTTCCAGAACTTCATTTTTATAGTTCTTAACAGTTTACATAACTCTTTACTCACAACAAAACTGAGAGATAATACAAGTACTATTATGACCATTTTGCAGATGAAGAGACTGAGATTCAGACATGTCTAATTACTTACCAGTGGTGACACAGTGAATAGAAGACAGAGCCAGAATTAGAACCCTGGTATTATTACTCGAGTTCTGATACTCTTTCCACTATTCTAGGAAAACCATTTGTTGTGAGGATCAAATAATGTATGTAAAGCTCCTCACTAACTTTACTGTGCTAAATAAATGCTTCTATTATTCTGATACATTGAATTTATTCTCAGAAATGAAAACATTTCCAAAATCAAATGAAAGATTGGAAGTTTAACACTTAGACATGTAGAATGCTAGAGCTGGAAGGAACCTTTATGATCGTTATCTAGTCCAATATCTCATTTTACAAATGAGGAAACTCAGGCACAGAGCAGTTAAGCAATTTGCCAAAGTCACAGAGCAAGTTGGTGGCAAAGTCAAGGTTAGAGGCTTGGCCTCCTGTCTCCTGCAGTAAATAGTTCCACACCTTTCACCGGAAGAGTTAACAAAGAGTATTTCATTCACAGACTATTTTTTCATGATTCTATCTCCTCTCTACCCCGAGGATAGTTTACCCTTTTTTTCCCTCAGAGAAGCCTAGCACAGAGGGACTGAATGACTTGATCAAGGTCAAGGCGAAAATGTCTAATTATGCAGTGATGCTGGAAACCTAAATCCTGGTCCCTCCTAATTCCCATTCTCATCATTTCTAACCCGGATTCTCAGAATGTAGCACGCCGGAGTTTACTAAAAGGAAATGGGGGGTGGGGGGTAGGGAGGGAGATAGGGAGGGAGGAAAAAAAAACCCTAAACAATTTGTTTGAAAATTTTCCAACACGCAGACTCGCACATGGCTTTTTGTTTTACATTTCAAAGCCCCTTGTTTTCAAAAGTTCCAAATTCTGATCGATAGATGTGCAACTGTAACGCTGATCTCTTTCACCGGAGAAATTTACAGGTCCATTGAGCTTTCTAGCCAGGACTCTCAGAGCGGTGAAACTAACGTAGCAAAAAGGGGGGAGAGGGTGGGGAGGAGTAGAAAGACGTCTGTGATACTATCCTTAGGATATGTTTAAGCTCCATTACCCCACCCCAAAGAAGTATAATCAGATTGGAGGACCAATTAGTACTTTCTCCATCTAACCCATTTCATTGAACATATCATTAGTATTTTTAGACAAGTTCCTATAGACCCTTGGGCTTTGGTAAGTGAGGAAGTCGGATTGCAGGAGCGAGTACCAGCTACACCAGGAAACTGATCCCCCTTTTCATGCCCCCTGTTCAGTCGTAATGCAATTACCAGGGACAGAAGCAATTTTCCGGAAAAAGACTCGACAAGTAAAACTCTCTCATTTTGTAAACAAGGATAAATGTTGTAATTGGATCTTAATTACATGAGGCTCCAAGAGGTTATTTTTATTTCTTTGTTTGTTAATGCAATTATTTAGCTCCCCTCGATTTTAGCCTTGACCTTGCAGGAAGACGGTATTCTCCAGTCAGCATAAAGCTTTATCTCTGAAAGCTCCAATCAATAAAGATAATTAATGATGCCTGCTGCAATGATCGCCTCAGCAATCATTAGACCACATTAATCCCTGCAGTCAAGACCGGGGTCAAAGCCATCTAAATCATTCACCTAGGGGTGGAGAAATTCAAATAATTTACCAATTTAAATCCTCCGAAACAAATCCCCACTTTATTTTCAAAGCCATTGGAAGGGTCTCTGCTTGTGTTTGGATTCTGTGTTGTATTTTTTTCCCTCTTTTTTACCCCTCATGGGGCTCTCTTATCTCTTCTTTTCTTCTCCCTTTTAATGACAACTTACATTTTGGGCTTTGTATTAGTGGTGTATTTTGGGGGGCTGTATGTGTGTTTACATCAATTAATGCAAATACGTGCAGTCCATGAAATGATGCTTGTCTGGAAGTACATGCCTCATTTACTATTTCATAGCACTCTCTCTGACTTCTGATGGTGGAGGAAGAGATCAGAATGAGCACGGAGGAAGCCAACTTAGGAGAAAGACTACAGGATTCAGAGTCCAAAGACCTGTGTTCAAATCCCAGCCGGGATACTTGACAGCTGTATAACCTTGGGCAAATCATTTTCCCCGGGCCTCAGTTTCCTAATCCATAAAATGAAGTTGGACCAGTGATCTCCAAGTCCTTTCCTTCTGTAAGTGCTCTGATCTAGATAGAGACGTTTGGCTGAGTGGCAGGAAGCCAGAGAAGAAGGCTTTCTACAAGACAAACTCCGAAGTCTGCAAGACAAGGCAGCAGGCTTGCCCAGCACCGCTGAGGAAGCTGTCAAGCGGAAGACTTTATTTCTGGCTCCTGCACGATGGAGTCCTACTACAGGCTCCCTTCTTTCCCCATGGCCACCCTCTCATTGGTTTCCTTCTCAGCAGTCAAGCAGTATGATGATGAAGCCTTCCAGGAGAGGGGAAGATCACAGAATCAGCGCTAGCAGGCTCAGCGTACCAAACCATCCTTTGAAAGAAAAAAATCCGGAAAGGATGTGACTTACCTAAAGTCACGTGGAGCAGATCTAGACAAGTACATTTTGAGGTCACCTAGTCCAAACCTTCGTGTTACAGACGGAGAAACTGAGGCCTGGAGGTCTTGGGTATTAAACAGTAGAAGTCATACCCGAACCTAGCTCCTCCAACTCCAAATCCAACATTATTTCCAGAGAGTAAGTAGCAAAACCATAAATTGAACCCAGGTCCTCTTTCCCCCCCATCCAGCTAGGTGGCTCAGTGGATAGAGCCTGGACTCAGGAAGATCTGAGTTCAAATCCTACCACAGACATTTATACAAGTCCCTTAATCACTTAATCTCTGTCTGCCTCAATTTCCTTACCTGTAAAATGAGGATAATAGCATCTACCTTCCAGGGTTGTTGTGAGGATACAATGAGATAATATTTGTAAAGTGACTGGCACACAGTATGTGCTTAACAAATGTTTATTTTCTTTTCATTCACTTCAAGATGCTGCCTTCTAGCCACAGGTTGAAGCCCATTGGAGTCCCATGGAGAAAACCATTTTTTTTATAGTAGCGGAATCTGCTCATAATTTGTGTTTTGCTGTAAATTCTATTCTGTGTCTGCAGGCACTAGAGATGAAACAAATTGATGTCCAGCCTCTTTCTCCTGAATTCAGCCAGAAATTAGCAAGGAATAGGGGCATCCATTCAGATTATCGGGATTCAGGAAAGATTGGTGGGTACATTCACTCTCCTCCACCTCTGCAAATTCTTCTCCAAGTGACTTGGCTTCCCTACGGGTACTCAGGAGTATGCTTTGTTTGCTCTGGGTGGTGGAAATTAGATGATGTGGATGTTTGAGGGGCCACTAGTAGGAAAGAAGGTTTAAAAAACATCATGGCTGCAAGCCAAGGAAATAGTTTATGCTCTTGGGCATTAGTCCTTTTTTCGAGGATCAGCATAGTGGTCACCTCTTCCATGAAGCATTCCCTGAATGTGCCAAATAAAAGGAATTACTTTCCTCCGGTTCCTCATAGTGCTATTTCCAGCCCTCTCTTAAGCCCATTTCACTTTCCTTTGAGCATAGTTCCCACCCTGACTGTCCTCCAAACCTGGGCTCCTTCCTCTCTTCCACCACTTGGAATCTCTAGTCTCCTTCAAGTCTCAGCTGCTAGGTGACATCCTAAGCAGTTAGTCTACCCTCCCTCCCTCTTCAAATAATCTACTCGTCTGTTTCCATGATGTATCCATATTTCTCAAAAACAAGGACTTCTTCCCCCTCCCCTCCCAGAATCACAGAATCTGAATGTTTGAAGATTCCTCAGCGGCTACCTATTCCAAAACCTACATAAAGGGAATTCCCACCGTCAAACAGAATGGGAAGAACTTTGTGTCAATAGGAGAAGTACCTATATCGAGGAGTTCCCAGATCTATTTAAGTATCCCTAGTATGGAACCTGACGCATATTAGGTGTTTAGCCCATGCTTCCCAATTGATCTGAATTGTGTCATTACCTTCCTTGAACTGTAGGTTCCTTCGGAGTAGGGTCTGTGCCACATCCATTTTTGTATTTGGTGAGAATTGACTAAATACTGATTAAATTGAATTGTATCTGTGACTTTTTGCCCCATCCTCCTTTTGCAGAGACTGTGCATAGAACCCTCAGAGCTGGAAGAGAGCTCAGAGACCACCTTGTGTAACTTCTGCCTCGTCAAGAATCCCCTCTACCACACTGTTGATGAGTGGTCATTCAGCCTTTGCTGGAAGACCTCTAGGATGGGGGGGAGCCCGTCACCTTCCAAGGCAGCCTGGTCTACTCTGGGACAGTTCTGATAATGAGAGAAGGGTTTTTTTTTTTGTTTGTTTTTTATTTCTTGTTTTTTATATCAAGCCAAAATGTGCCTCAGTGCAAATGCCACTCATTGTTCCACCACCTGCCTTCTGGGGCCAAGGAGGACAATTTTATTTCTTCCTCTGTGTGACAACCCTTCAAATGCTGGAATTTGGGAATTATATCTCCCCTCTCTGCTGCCACAAGCGCTGTAAGCTAAATACCCCAAGTTCCTTCAACAGATTCTCATAGGACATGAATTGGAGACCCTTCACCATCCTGGCTGCTTTCCTCTGGAAATTCAAGCTTATCAATACCTTTGCTAAACTGTAGATCCTAGAATAGAACTCAGTCCTCTAGGTGTGGTCTGATGATGGCAGAGTATGTGGACGGTCACCTTCTTAGTGCCTCTGAATGCATTCCAAGCGCACATTAGGCCTTTGGCTGCCATATTGCACCATCGTCTCACGATGAACTTTCAGTCCATGAAAACTTTCAAGTCTCTTTCACACAAACTGCTCTCTAGCCATGTATCAGACCTGTGAGTATGGGTTTCTTTAACCCAAATGCATTATCTTATTTTTGTACCTTTTAAGTCTCTCCTTATTAGATTGAGGTCAATGTTCTACCCTATTCAGGTCTTCTCTGATTCTCCCTCTGTCAGACATTTACAAAAAAACCCTTTACAAATATTATCTCTCTGCCTTCCAAATGTGGATCCTTAACTAAGGTTGACCAAGATGAAGAGGAAGAGGATATCTCCTAGTGTCTCAGTTTGGGTCTGAATGGGAGATAGGAATAAGTCAAATTTGAACAAGCATTAAAATTCTATATTTACTTAGTGTCTACTGAGGACAGAGCATGGAAAAAATACATAATGATGGTAATGATAATGACTAGCACTTATACAGCACTTCTTTATGGTTCATAAGATGTATATTATATGTATTATGTATGTATATATGTATGCGTGTATGACCCTCGGTTTTCATGCCACTCCTTCCCCACTGCTGCAGCTCCTATGTGACTGACCTGCCAGCTGCCTTTCTCTTGCTGGAGGCTATAATATTGAGTTCTTGCTTGGGAACCAGCTGTGCCCTTTCCACTCATCCTCACCTGGCCTCTTCACGTTGTCCTTGTATCATCCTTTTAGAACCTGTTCTCAGAAATGTCCAGACACTACCTGGGCCTTTCCCAAATCAACTCTCTGAATTTTGTCAAAGGCCTTTGAGACCAAGTGCTCTCTGCCAAGGTGATACAAACAGATGGATAGACAGCCATGGGAAAGCCAAGTGAGTCTGGGAAATGCACCTAAAATAAGGCTAAGCTGATGTTAATACAGGACTTTAAATGTTTGCAAAGCGCTTTCCATACATCGTCTTATTGGAGCTTCACCACAAGCCGTCTTCAGATATCTGAAGGGCTGTCTTGTGGAAGAAGGATTAGGTTTAGTCTCTGGTCTCCAAGGAGCTCATGTAGTAGCAGTAGGGGGAGTGGGGGAGGGAGAGAGGAGGGAGTTGCAACCCTGCCAGGCAGGTACTACTGGCGTTATTATTTTCATTTTATAGAAAAAGAAACTGAGGCTCAGAGAGTTGAAATGATCTGCCCAGGAGCACATAAGCTAGTAAGGGCCAGAGGTGGCATTGGAAGCCAGCTCCCCATCTCTCAAAGCCCCGCGTGCTTTCCAAAGCACCAAAGGCTACCTACCACAAATTCTGCTACTCCCTACCTCAAATGCTTCATGGTGTCTAATTTTTGAAGCTGCTGCCCATAACTTGGGAACATTGAGAAGGACAAAGTCTCTGGAAGGGATGGGCAGGTAAAAAAGCAGGCAGCCTTTGAAAGGGCTTCAGGATTCAGGTTTGAGGCAGTCCCTCTGCTGACCCACTTCTCTGTACAACCAGAATTCACTTTCTACAGAATGGGTAGAACCTTCTTAGAAACAACATACCCACATCCACAAGAGGGAGGTAGAATAGAGTCTTCACTGGTCTTCCATTTAAATTCATCCAATCCTTATAAACAAAGGCTGGGACGGATGTCCTACAACTCAGTGATGGAGTAGAGTCTCAGCATTCGGATCTGAAGGGCAAGTATACCAAGCCATAGAGTACTTCCTCACCTCTTGAGGTTCCAACATTGAAGTATTCACTTCTTCAGCTCCTAAATGCCTTTCCCTGATCATATATGAAATTATCAGATGATCATCATAATAATAATAATAGCATTTATGCCCTTACATGTATTATCTCATTTAACTCTCACATCAACCCAATGAATTTGGTGCTATTGATTATCCCCATTTAGAGATGAAGAAATTGAGGCTCAGAGTTTAAGTAACTTGCTCGTGGTCGTATAATTATCAAGTATGAGACACAAGATTTGAACACAGGTCTTCCTAATTCCAAGTTCAGCATTCTGGCCACTATGCCATGAAGAGCCAACACCAAGTCAAGTCAACAACTATTTATTCAGCACTTACTGTGAGCAAGGCACTGTGCTAGATGCTGGGTGGTTAGTCTGGGCTCTTTTTTAAAATGGAGAATGCTGGGAGGAACGAGCCAATTCGAGGAAGGGGCCACAGGGGCAAAGTGTATTTCCAGGGTCAGTTGTAAGAGCAGAACCAACCAGGAATAGTCTTCGGGGTAGATGGGAGACGGAGAGAGACAGAGAGGGGAAGGCCAAGAGAGGAGAGTACCAACATTCAATGCAACTCAACACTTGAACTACGTACAAGTCCCAAAGTTTGGAGATGCTGTAGCAAAAAGAAAAGCAGTCCCTTCCCTCCAGAGGCTCCCATTCCCCTGGGGGAGGAAGGCAGAGGGAGTACGACATTCACACAATTAAATGAATATAATAACACTTGAGGAGGCAGCGGATATTGGAGGTTGCGCAGAGAAGAGGAAGGAGTGGGTGGAGTGTAAACATTTAGTAAACACTTGCTGTGCGCTCAGACCTCGGAACAGAAGTAGGAAAAGCAAAATGATTCCTGCCCTCATCGGCCCATTCAGGCTGGAGCATTGACTGTGTAGAGGGAAGTCAGGTAAATCAGTCTGGAAAGCTGGCATGGGCCATGGCCACGATTAGCTGTCTCTCCTGCTTGGTCTCTTCTCCCACCCAACCCCAGAAGCACAGTTCTGCTGATCCCTCTCCTAGTGAAGTCTAGCACTGGCAATTCCTTGGAAATCTAGAATCAATCAACCGACTAGCATTTATACCATGCCTACCGGGTGTCAGGTCCTGCCTATCGGACCGGAGACACAAGGATGAAAAAGCAACAGCCCCTGCCCTCCAAGTGTTTACCTTGTACTGGGAGACACAATGTGTACACCAAGCAGTCTAGAAATCAATGCAAAGTAAATAGGATGGTGCGAAAAACTGGGAAGATTAGGAAAAATACAAGGAAGATTCTGGGGTCCCCACAAGGCACCCCAAGGACCCCATTCTGTGGCTTTCTCTTTAACTACCCAGCTCAATGCGCTGTTTGGTCTCAATAACTTCAGCTTTTATCTTGGCTCACCCAAGTCAAATGGGGCAGAGAAAAAGAGCCCCCATGTCGTCCTGGCCCTAGTGCTGAAAAATAAAAAGTCTTCAGTCATTTTAAATCTCTTAATTTTGCCCGTCTTTATCGTGTATCTACCCCTAAGCACATAAATTGCATTAGGTTTTGGAATGTGTGAATGATTGTGTTGAAAGAAGCCTGCATGAGAAAGTGTTGGTATTTAATTGTCTTGAGAAGTTCAGGGAAATTCTTAGAAACGCCTACCCTCCTGTCCAAAAGAAAGTGGTGATAAACCTGCTCATTAAAATAGCTTGGGGGCATCACTGAAGCCGGAGGTGTCCATTTCATCCTGGTGTTTGCTCTTCGAAGGATCCAACTTCTTGACATCTCTGTGTGAGAAGTAAAGAGACCCCCTTGCTCCAAGCTGGCCTAAATATAAATCCTGGGACTGTGCCAGGCTCCCAATCGCTTCCCGATGGCTCTCAACATGCTGAATTGGCACTTATTAGGCACTGGGAAGCGATCAGGGGCTGGCAGCTTTCCAGAGAAGATGCTCAAGACAGAACAAGAGAGAGGAGAATGTTTCTCCTAGCATATCCATCAGATTTTTAAGACAACGGTGATTCTTCCCTAAAATGTACTGTGTTTCTCTTCTTGCCCAAGCCCCAAAGTGCTTAGGCAACATGTCTGGGAGGTAGCTGGCAGCCCTGCATCAAGTGCTGCGTTGTCCTTAAGTTTGTTCCAAGGCTGATAAGAAATAATCAAGATTGGTGAGAAAGGACAGGGACACGACCTGTGGCTACAGGTATACTGAACTCCCAAGAGAGGAAATTCCTCTCCCAATGCAGGACGGCAACTTCTCTGCCACATTGTCTTACAGAGCCACCCAAAGAACTGAGAAGTTAAACGATTTACTCAAGGTCACATAGCCAGGATATGTCAGAGGGCAAATGAGAGAGACAGAGAGACAGAGAGAGAAAGAGACAGAGATGAGAAAAAGAGACACAGAGACAGAGACAGAGAGACAGAAAGACAGAGAGAGACAGAGACAGAGAGATTTGTAAAAAGTGTTCAGCACAGTGCCTGACACATGGTAGATGCTATATAAATGCTTACACCCTTCTCCTTTTCTTCCCATATAAAGAACTTTAAGATTTGCAAAGCATTGTACCTATGCTATCTCATTTCGTTCTTTCAACAATCCTGTGAGGTAGATTCTATTATTAACTCCATTTTACAAATAAGGAAACTGCATCAGAAAAAGATTAAGTGACTTCCCCAGGGTCACACACAATTACACAATAATTTTCTGCAATACATGTCTAAAAAGAATTCAGAGGTAATGAAGTGGTTAAAATTCAGTGAATGAATAAATTAAAAAGCAGATAAGGACCAGGCACCATAGTAAGCCCTGGGAAAGACAAAGAGAGTCTCTGCCCTAAGGAGCTTACTTTTTTTTTTTGGTGAGGCAATTGGGGGTAAGTGACTTGCCCAGAGTCACACAGCTAGTAAGTGTTGTGTGTCTCAGGCCAGATTTGAACTCAGGTCTTCCTGATTCCAGGGTCAGTGCTCTATCCACTAAGCCACCTAGCTGCCCCAGGAGCTTACATTTTAATAGGGTAGACAGCTCCTACACTATGGTCAGAGTGGTGGCCAGAGAAGGGTGTTTGAATCTGAGGTTTCACAGAGATGGTGAGTTTGGGGTAGACTGACATACTCTTCCCAGAAGCAATGATAATGTTGACCTGATTACTGTGTCCAGAGCAAGATGTAGAAAGCGGGGAAGAAGAAACATAGTGGCAGGTATCACTACAAGTGGTGGCCGGGGAGATGGCAAGATGGCCCTGGGAAGCGTGGTCTAGTATGTATGAGGCCAGCTCAATAGAGCAGATGAGTATTCATTCACCAACCAAAGAAAGCTTCATGGCTCAAGTTCCAAAGATGGGTGTATTCATTTCTATAGGGATGGGGGCCATGGTTTCTGGAGATCCAGACCAGAGGATACTATTCTAGGGAATATAAGTTGGACAGAAGCAGGGCAAATGGCAAGATGGCCCAGGTGAATGGCTGGATGATACTTACAGCTCTCAACAGTGTTATCAATTTCTATTTTTTTCCCTAAACAAATTGTGCAATGTTTGGTAGATACTACAAACTGCCTAAGAGCCTGGGACCTGAGTGTCCATTTCTTTCTCCTAAAGATAAAGGAAATTTACCTCTGGAGCACCCAAACAATGAAAATAGATTGTCCAATTTATACTACAGTGTTTTTAGCTAGTAAGAGGATTTGGGGTGGAAAAAGAAAGGGTAGAGATTTCTTACACCATTTCCATTACCAGTTTATCATCTTCCTGACTTAGTTGTAGATATGGCTTACCTAGGGATTGCCAAGGGAGAGAAGGTAGATTGGGAATAGATATAAATATAACGCTAATTAATGTATTCCTCTGTAGTTACTACCCACTGTACAATCAATCACACAGATATCTTCATCCCAAAAGAAGAGTTGAGAAAATGCACCTCCCTTCTCTGTGCAAGGTGGGGGGCTGTGGATATAGAATGTGGCATACACTGTCAGGGGCATCTGATGTTTTTGCTGAACTGATTTCCCTGCTCTTTTCTAATCTTTGTTGCAAGGGATGACTTCCTGCACTGGGAAGGGATAGAGATATATTCAGGAATCAAAATAATGTGAAAACAAGAGATATCAATAAAAAAGATTTTTAAGTAGCTGCTAATTATTTAAAAGATCCTGGAGAGTATTCTAAGGCCTTGAAGCTGCAAACATCCATTTTCCTTATGGTGTGGAAAGGTAGGGATGTCAATTAATAGAGCATTTTGCTATGGAATAGAGATTTTGCTATGAAAGTATCTAAGCGATGAGAACGTGGGGAGGAACACAATTGGGGCTTCAGTGAGATTCAGGATCCCCATCTGTAACTGAGTCAGAAGAAAAGAATTTAAACAATGAGTGGGGTGTAATAAATATTGGCATATAACTGTCTAGATCATAGGATCAGAGATCAAGCCAGAAAGATTCTTCAGAAACCATCTAGTTCAACTCCCTCACTTTTCAGATGAGGAAACTGAGGCACAAGAGGGGGGTAGGTCACACAGGTAACAAGTTTAGGCTCATCTTAATGAGGTTCAAAGTTCAAGGTGTGGGCATAGGTAGCTTAGTAAGAATCCAGAGAGTTTGCACGTGTCCAGCTGTTATGGGAGAAGGTTCCTTCTCCCTCAGGATTTGTTCTATGAGACCCTCCAGGAGCCCATATGGCATGCCTGTGATGCCTTACTTTTAGCTACTTTGAAACCCAGGCTAGGTGGCATAGTGGATAGAGAGCTGGACCCAGATTTAGGGAGACTTGGATTCAAATCCAGCCTTAAACACATCACTTAAACTTTGCCTGCCTCAGTTTCCTCATCTGTAAAAAAAATAGGGATAATAATAGCACCCACCTCCCAAGATTGTTGTGAGGATCAAATGAGATCATATTAGCAAAGTGCTTCTCAAGCCTGGAGCACTAGGGAAATGCTTGTTGCTGCTGCTGCTTCTACTACCAGATACAGGAGGCATGAAAGAGAAGATCTTAGCAATTATGACATGTCCTACTGATTCAGCAGGAGATGAGCAGCTAAGCTCCACCTCCAGTCCAGTGCAGACTATGGGATCATGGGTTTTAAAGTGGAAGGACCTTAGGGACCTAGTATAACCCTTTCACTTCAAAGAAGAGGAAACTGGAGTCCAAACAGTGATTTGTCCAAGGTCTCCCTTCCAGTTAACAGCAAAGCTAGCATACAAATTCAGGTCCTGGAACTCCAAACAGTACTGTGACAACATAACAAAACGGAAAGCTTAATTTTTTTTCATTTTGTTTCTTAAACAGAAAACCTAAAAGTGTCCAAGAGCTGAATTGGTAAGACAAACTTTCAATGGAGAGAGAAGCCAACTGGAACACGGTGTGTAATTCTGAGTACTCCACTTTGGGCATGACATTGCGAGCTGGAAAGGGTCCAGGGGAGGATGATCAGGGGCTTTAAGTCCATGTCACACAAGGATTAGTTGAAGGAACTAGGCATGGTTAGCCTAAAGAGAAGCCCTAGGGAGGACAGAGCAGCTGTCTTCAGGTCCCTAAAGGGCCACCATGGGACTGTTCTGCTTGCCCTATGGGGCAGTGAGGAGCAATGGATGGAAGTCACAGAGAGATACATCTAAGACAGATGTAAGGAAAAGTCCTCCTAACAAGCAGAGCTGTCAAGAAAGGTAGAATGGCTTACCTCGAGAAGAGCTGGATTTGCCTTCCCTATCTAGGTCTTCAAGACTACCGTTTGGAGGTGGCACTTGAGGGAAGTCCTGTGGTTATGACTTGGCCTGAGTGGCCTCTGAGTGCATTTCCAACTGTGAATTTCAGTGAAATTGGGATGTGTAGCTTCAGGTTGATAGTAGGCCTTCCAATGAAGCGTTCCCATTGTTCTTCTGGAACTTCGAACCGCATTCAGCCTGCAGTCGACATTATTTGAAAATAATGTAATTCAAATGTCTCAGAAATTGGATGCATTTTCAAAGAGTAGGCACTAATTTTGACTCTTCTGATACTTCAGAATATCATGAAATGAAGAAAGAGATGAAACCCTGAGCAGATGACATGATTGCTCAAGATGTTGTTAGTATAAATCCTGTGAACCTGAGTCCCTTTAGAAAAAAAAAATACACCTCAGATCGGTTTGTTAGATAATACTGGTGAAGTGGGTGAGATACCCACTAACAAAAACAAAGGGAAGTTTATTAGCAAATCAGAAGTCACTGTGAAGAAATCTCAGTCTAGTGTAGAGTGTAGTCCAACGCGATAAAAAAGCATTTATTTAGCACCTACTATGTGCAGGGAACTGGGGACACGAGACCAAAACCAAAACACATTTTCTGTCCTGCAATGATCTTATGTTCTCCTCTGGGGGAGATGCAACACGTAAACAGAGAACCATAAAGTACATGATAATTTGAGGAGGGAGAATGTAGCAACAATTCATGGAGGATAGGGTATGAGCTGATCCCTGATGGAAGTAAGAGATTCTAATAGACAGGCATGAGAAGGGGGTGTGTTACAGGCTTGGGGGACAAAATATACAAAGCATGGAAGTAACAGCTGAAGGACTGCATGCAGGAAAAGCAAGTGAGTCAGCTTGGCTGGAACATAGAGTGAGTTAAGAGAGGTGATGAGCACTAGATAGATCTACAAGGTAGATGGCACCTTAATTGTGAGGAGGATAAAGAAAAGTGTGTATTTCATGCTGAAGGCAGTAGGGAACCACTGATAATTCTCAAAAAGGCGCATGACATTGACTGCTGATCCTCTGGGAGAAATAGTGAGAGCCTCCTATGACCCGTCTGCATTCCCCAGATATTTATTTGTGTGTGATTGAATCTGGGGAGCCCAGAAATAGAGCACAGCTGTGTGACTTCTGGGCTTCTTTAGTTTCCTTATTAGTAAAATGATGGATTTGTACTAGATAGTATCCCAGATTCTTTCTAGCCCTAGAGCCTACAAAATCTATGAAATCCCGTTGTCTTTTTGACTTCTTACAGGTGAGAGATAATAGGTTAACTATAGAGAACATAGATTAGTTCTCTTGTAAGAGTCTCATTCCTAAAAAAATTTAAAAAAAAACCCAAAGGTCAGATTGATGAATTATATAGAATGTTAGAGTGTCAAGGGTGCTTGGAGATTAGTCCAACTGAGGAACAGAGAGATTGGAATAGCTTTTTCAAGGTCAATTTTGTTGTCATTTGAGATAGGAAACAGCTGAAGCAGATTCCACCCCACCCACATTTTGGTTCTCTTCCTTCTTTTATAGGGAAGGCAAATGTCAGCACAAAAGCATTAACTTCTGAAGGGAGAAGTTATTCCAGCCACCAATCAACTCAGAGCATAGCATAGAGTAGCTGCTCTGAGAGACAAGAAAGAACAGGAACAGAGGCATTTGAGAGACCTGGGGGGGGGGGAGAGGAGAGAGAGAGAGAGAGAGGAGAGAGAGAGAGAGAGAGAGAGAGAGAGAGAGAGAGAGAGAGAGAGAGAGAGAGAGAGAGAGAGACATGGTGGCTCCTGGTGACTATCAAAGTAGTGTTAATGTGGTGTTTCAAACACTGGGACTTTGCTTATCAGATGGAAATAAGCTGAGATGGAGGAAGCTGAAATAGCATTAAGACCAGAAGAAACCTGAAGATAGCAATGGTAAGTTATAACACATGACACAGGACACTCTTTGTACTTAGAAGTTATTTGGGGCTATATTTTGTTTTTGTTTTTTTACTTGAGTTGGTGTGGAGATGTTTCCAGCCTGTCTCTGCCAGTTCATTCCTATTAAAAAATGAATAAACCAATTTGTCACCATAAACCATTATCTGACTACCTAGAAAGCACTAATGATTTTGGATTGATATATCTGAGGATTTTAATTTTCTACATCAATTTTCCACGTCTAACCTGCCACACATGTTACTCACTACCCCCAGCGACTCTCCCACAACAGGGGCACCACATCATGTGGTAGCCATAAATACAGGTGAAGACATACTTCAGAGGAATAATTCAGTAGCACCTTCACAGAATGCCCTAAATTCTCCAACCATGATGAGAATATCCCAACAAAGCTAGGAAGCGTTGCTGCTGTTGTACTTTCTTTGGTAGTTGGTAACAGACGGTCATCCATATTTCTTCCCAAGGGCCAGCAGACAGCGTAAGAATTAGCTCATAAGAGAGAGGGAATGGGAAACAATAGCTCTACTAAAATTAGCCACAGAACCAATGTTTACCTACTGAGAGAGGAGAAAACACACCTTCAAGGGGAGAAAAAACACCTCTGAATGGGTTGCAGATTGAAAGATCTTCTAGACCACTGGTGAAATGGAATGTGATGTAGTGGATAGAGAAATGGCTTCTGAATCGGGAAGACCTGGGTTCAGTCCTGACCTGGCCACAAACTAGTTGTATGACTCTGGACAAATGACCCCAGGAAACTCCCTAAGGCTGTAAGTTACTGAGAAAGTGCCTATCTGCATTGGTAGAGGTTGTTCATCGCCAGGCGCCACCTATACTGAATCCAAAGTCTGGTCCAAGTTCACATAAAAATTGCAGTCCAAATGTAAAATTAATAAATACAGATATATTCAAGGCAGCTTGGGAGGAAGGGCACTAGTGGGTGGGAGTAACAGGAAAGGTGTCATGCAGAACATGGTGCCTGAGCTGTGTCTTAAGGGAAGACAGTGCCCTCCAGGCACAGGGTTGGGAATGACCAGTGCAAAGGCATGGAGACAGAAGACGGACAGAGGAACAGACAGAAGAGATTTCAGCTGCATTAAAGAGTATGGAAGGAGGAGAAATGGCCAATGAGACTGAAGCGCCACCCCCAGCCCATCCCCTTTAAGGGGCTTGTGAAGGGCTTTGAAAGGCCAGTGGAGATGTTCTATTTCCCCTGAAGGCAATAACAGTTGGTTAAGTAGGGGAATCTATGGTCAGAGCTGCACTGAAGGAAACCTACTTTGGCAGCAATGCATAGGATGATCCCTAGATATTGCACTATGGCTCCATGGAGTAGTTTGGTGTGAACCAAAATTGGAGTTCTCTTCCTGTGTGCATTGTGTGATTGCCATCTCTATTTCGATTTAGGGCATTGGGGTGATTCTGGGGAGCTGCTGACCTCACTGAGATCATCTAAAAAGCCTCTTTAACCAGCTGGACTGAAGGATCCCACTGGTGTCTGCCTTGACCATTAAATAGGACTGCTGAGGTTAGAGGTTTAGGGGTGCTGGACCCCACTATAGCAATCCATGGGTCCTGCCCAAATGAACTTGACCCAAGCCTTCTTTGAACCAAAGACAAGGTTTATTAAAGATCTGCCATATTGGCCAGACTCTTAAGGAATCTGAACATTTGTGACGCTGGTATTGGCAAGCCAGCTAGATTGAATCTGAGCCCCTTAACGGAGACAAGATGGATCTCAAATGCAGAAAGACTGTGAGAGAGATCTAGGGTGACCAAGTAGTCTGAGGTGACTGTGAGGTAACAGAGAAGGACCAGGAATGCCAGGGACTTGGACCACATAGCCAAGGGAGACTGGGGTCTAAATAGGATCAAGGAGTGGAAGTCTAGGTGGGGTCAGGTGCAGACAGTGAAAGGGCAGGTAATTAATTAAGAAGGGTCGATGCCTCAGGCAAATACTGGAGACCAGGAGGCGAAATTCAAAGAGGTTTCAAGGCAAGGGTTTCCAGAGTCTGTACCCAGTCAGGACCGGGGACTGCACCATGACATTCCCCTTTGCAGTATCTCTCACTTCTTCCCCCTTCCACTTCTTTCTCAGAATATGATAAGCAAGTGAACATTCCCTTGTAGAAGGTACAAGAAGTCACTTAACCTCTGTCTGACTCAGTTTTCTCACCTGTAACATGAGGATCATAACAGCACCTACCCTATCAGGTTGTTGTGAGGATTAAATGAGATAATATTTATAAAATAGTACATTGCCTGGCACACAGTAGGTGCTGTATAAATGTTTATTCTCTTCTCCTGCATGACAGCATGCTTGGGATTCAGGTTGCCCTTACAAGCCAAAGCTCCCTTCCCTGACCAGCCCTCCCTGTTTCTTCATACCCATCCATATCTGTCCATTCACTTCTTTCTCTTTTCATTGGACCTTCTGGAAACTTCCATTATGACCAAACTTGCCATTCATATTAGACCTGTGCCCTCTCTTCTAAAATTACTTCAGACACATTTTGTTTTCACTTCTGGGTGTAAATGTTATTTCTCCCTAGTAGAATGAAAGCTCCATGAGGGCAGGGAAAATTTCTTTTTTGTCTTTGCACACCTAGTACTTGTTAGAATTCAACTGAATTCATTTTGGATCTGTGCACCAACTTCCTAGAGTCCATAATTCTGAAATGATACTCCATTGTGCTCTTTGGAAATTTAAATCATGAACAAACAAACCTCCATGCAAGGCATAAGGATGAGATCACAATAGGATTCCAGTGGGGGAGGTGGGGAGGAAAAGAAGCACTATTCCGGGATGGCCACCGACAACTATTCCAGGGCTTCTCTTTCTGAAGGCAAAATTGGGTAGGGGAATTCTTGAGGTCATCAAGGTTATATGCCTAAGGACAGATCTGTCTAAGGTTCAGGTAGATATGATGGAAGTGCATAATTCTGCAAAGAAATGTTTATTACCTATTCTGCTTTGAGGAAAAAGTGCTGCTCGGTCTTCAACAAATTGAGGTTTCTGTCTTTTTTTCTTTTTTTGCATTTGTTGAATATTATTAAAAATCATGACCTCCCTGGGATCTAATCTAAAATCACTGTCAGCACACCCAACAGCCTCACCGGTGGGATAAAGCATAGTCCTTTTCAAAACCCCAAAATGGAGTGGAAATTTAAATTCATTTTGATTTATCATCCTCTTCCAAACTATTTAATATTTTTGAGAAGTTGGTCCCTCTGCCCATATTAAATTAATTTACAACCAAATCTTCTATAATTTATATATGCATGCATACAATAAATTATAGCCCAACCCTGTAATCCCCCATGTATAATTAATTGCATTAACCATCTACATTTTCAGCCTACAATTAGATAACCCTAAAAGACAACCCTGTTAGCATTTTTTAATAAATACTTGTGTTTGAAGCTGTTTAACAGAGAACCCGATAACTGATAGAGCAGTGTTAACAGCTGTTCCATTCTTTCCAGAGGACGTTGGCTTAACGTAATACCATTCACATAAAATATGCATTTGTTCTTGACTGTCAAGTACCTCTATTATTTTATTAAAAAGTCCAAAAAGAATATAATCAGACTTCATAATTTATGGGTGACATTTTCATTACAGAAAACTTTATGCAAAATTGAATTCTAAAATTTAATTTCCTGTGATGTTTAAATTACTTACTATCTGGCTCCTCTCCAAACATTGTGATCATTGGAGGCCCCATATGAATTCGATTAAGGCTCCGTTTAGCTGCTGCCAGAATGTTCAGGGTATTTTTCTAGGTAATTCCCAGAATATGCTTCTTAAATTTATTTTTCACTAGTTTAAATAGTTGTGTTTCTTTTCCTCATTCAGGAGAAAAATAAGATTCTTTTTTCTTTTTAACCATTGATACAATTCTATCACTGTTCTGTTCCCCACTCTGCCCTTGAACTCTGCCTTTAAACCCCTAAACCCCAAAGAAAACATTTGTGAAACCACGAAACCTTATCATTGGGGGCCAACACTAACTTAGCAGGTGTTTTATAGATGAGCCTCATGAGCCCCAAGTCTAAGTTTCCAGTGAACCATAAAATGAGGCGTACGTAGCTTGATGGAGAGAACTTGCTGTAGGCTGGAAGTCAGGGCTCTTGTGAGGTTTTCTTGATCAAAGGCTCATGTTATCTGAGAGGGTACATCTGTCCGTGTCTCCTTCCAAAGACGTAACTAGCACTTTTGGTACCCAGGGTAAGCAGCAGCCCAAAATGCTGACAGGGGACAGGAGAGGGAACTGGAGATGTCAGGGAGCTGCTTCAGGGAAGGCCACCCCTTGTGAGACCATTCTAGGATGGAGTCTGAGTTATGGCCATTGGTTAGGGGATGGAGAGAGGAAAAATAGCATTTACTGGCCATCCACAGTTCAATTCAATTTAAACACAAGTTATATACAGGGCACTGGTATCCGGATAAAAAAGCAAACAGCCTCTACCTACGGAGAGCTTACAATCTACTCTGGGACTAGGGACTATTGATAGAAGCCGAAGCTAAGATGCTAAGCATCATTTTTAAAATCTAATTATTCTTGCTAATTATGTGAGAACACATGTGGTATTATTCTGCTGAAGGATTGCAAATGTTGCTAGCACCCTATAAATTTCAATGCCCTTGAGCAAAAGTCCCAGTTGAACTACCATAGTTACAACTCTGTTTCCTCTTCCTTTCTACATCGAAATAATACTACTTGGTATAAAGGTTCATTAAGTGCTTTGAGATCTTGAGAGGAAATGTGCTATCAACTACAAGATATTGTCATCCTTCCAGTAGCATCAGGGATGCAGAGTGACTGATAATGAACACTCATTTAAATAAGTCTTTGCAGGAACACAGGCACCTGACACAGAGTTACCTAAACACATTCTCTAGAGCAGAGGTCCTTAATTTTGTGGCATGGACCTCTCTGGAAGTCTGGTGAAGTCTATAGACTCCTTTTCAGAATAATGTTTTAAAATGCATACAATTAAATACATAGTATTACAAAGGAAAACAATTATATTGCAATACAGTTATCAATATATTAAAAACACGTCTGTTATAGCAATATATGAATCTCTTCATTAACATTAAATAACACCACAATACATTTACAATACAGACAAATAAAAGTTAAATTTTATTTTTTAAGACAGTGTGAAGGCTATTGCTGCTAAGGTTAAATCAAAACATTAACCTGTGAAGTGACCTTTAATATGGCAATATGCGTGTCATGTTGAGCATTCAATTGATTTTCACCTATGATACGATATAAAAACGTCTGTGATTTTTGTTGGTGACAAAATAACAGGTACCACTAATATTAAGGGAATTTGTTGCCTACATTTATATTTAAAGGAAATGCCAAATCTTAGGCAGAAATTAATTAAAATAAATATGGGACTTTTTTCCAATTAAAGTTCACGGACTCCCTGAAATCCATCCACCCACAGTTAATGGACCCCAGCCTAAGAACTCCTGCTCTAGAGAGAGGACACACTTCCATTGTGACATCCTAAACAGGCGAAGTGTGAGAACAAGCAAAGGACAAGGAGGTAAAGGAAGGTCCAGGGCTATCCGTAAAGTCAGACCGAGATGGCAAGATGCCAAGATGCCAAGATGCCACTGACCCAGGCTACTCTGCAGGGACTGCCACAAACCTTGGAATGCTAGCCCTGAGATCATCCTCAAGTGGGAAAAGGGGCAGTGTCCTGAAAGTGCCAGCACCATCCTTACCAATTCTCTTCTCCTTCCAATTATCCACTTCTAGGTGTCTGCAGTGTTAAGTTGGCTCAAAAAATGGCAGATACCAAAGTGCTAGTAGTGATAGTGGTAGTGGTAGTGGTGGTGGTGGTGGTAGTAGTCATAGAAGTAGTAGTAGTAGTAATAGTAGAAGTAACGGGAATACAAGAAATAGTAATAGGAGGAGTAGAAATAGTAGTAATAGTAGTGGTCATGGAAGTTGTAGTAGTAATAGTAATAATAGAAGTAGTAATAGGAGTAGTAATAGTAAAAGGAGTAATAGGAGTAGTAGAAATAGTAATAGGAGTAGAAGAAATAGTAATAGGAGGAGGAATAACAGTAGTAGTGATAGTAGTAAGTAGCAGTAGTGATAGGAGTAATAATAGAAGTAATAGGAGTAGAAGTAATATTAGTAATAGAACTTTCCCTCTGTTGATTATTTCCTGTTTATCTTGTCCATAGTTTGTTTGCACATAGTTGTTTCCTTACAATCTCCCTATTGACTGTAAGCTTCTCCAGGGCAGGCAATGTCTTTGCCTTTCTTTGTATCCCCCACAGTTTTCTGTAATGAAGAACACTGTTCCAGACAAAGGCATCCCACAAGGCAAAGCATCATTGCACTGAGGCCTAGTGGCCCTGAGCAAATTATTTAACATTTCTGTGCCTCAGTTTCCTCCCCTATAAAATGAGTTGGGCTAGATGATTTCCAAGGGATCTTCCAGCTCTCACTCCTATGATTCTCCCTATATCTGTTAAGGCTCAATTTCCCCTTCTTAGAAATGGAATGAATGTCAATGGATTAGAAGCTGGGGGGCAAGAGTGGGAGAAGCTTCTTTGGAAATATGATTACCAAGGAAATGCCTAGAAAGAGTTGGGTTCTTACCAATAAATCAACAAGCATTTATCAATCTCCTGTGTGCCAGGCACTATGCTAGGTTCTGGGGCTATAATAACAACAACAGCAACTAGCATTTTATATAAGGCTTACTGCATGCTAAGCATTTTTTTTTACAAATGTTGTCTCATTTGCTCCTCACAATAACTGTGTGAGGTAGGTGCTATTATTATCTCCATTTTACAGTTGAAGACTATGAGACACAAATTAGTTAAGTGAATTGCCCAGGGTCACACACCTAATAAGTGTCCAAGTCAAATTTGAACTCAGGACTTCCTGACACCAAGCCCAGCACTCTACCCGCCATGCCACCAGCGATCATCTTTGCTCTACAGGCAAAGATGAAAAGACAAAAACGAACCCTCTAGGAGCCCTCTAGGAGCATGCATCATCTTCCATGGTAAAGTGAGGTGTGGAGTCTGGCTGTCTCAGGAATGATAGCTAGTTAACCAAGGGTGAGCTTCCCCAGTCAGGTTCCATAATATCACGGAACAGGAAAGAAAATGAATGAATGCATCTGCTATGCACACTTCTCATGCTCACCCACAAACACTGAGCCATCCAGGAAATCTAATTCTCACTAAGATGTGGTTGGGTGGAGTAGACTATAGAACTAAGGCACAAAACACATCCTTAATTCATGTCTCTTATCCACCATCGCTTAATTGTGACAAGCTACAAGTTTATTTATTTCACCTTGTGCTTTATTTTAAATAGAATGAGAGCATGATTCCTAGCAACTATCAGACACCATGGAGCCTTCATTCACATTAGATAAGATGACTAGGACAGTTCGATGGTAGTCTTCTCAGGAGAGCCCTAACTAAATGCAGGTGACTGAGACATTGACACAGGGTGCCAGACTGAGGATTTCAGGTTTATAGTTGACTTTTGGAGGAGACGAAAAACACCTGAAGCCCTTAGACTGTAATGGAGCTGTAAGTGAGCTTGGTCAACAAGGATAATTAATTAAGAGAGGAAACCACCAGACTGGAAGCTTCCAAAATAACCCCCCCAAATAGGGAATTGCCATTCCTTTCCAATGCTACTGCCCAGTCTCTTCCCCCACCCTAGTATCTGGCCCCCGCCTCCCCATGCAATGGTACCAAGAATGGTCTTTATCCCATTTGTCTCTGGCATGTTAGTGGTTCTTACTTGCAAAAAATATTCTTAGATATATCTCTGGTATTCAGACCCCTGATGAAATAAAGAGGAGAAGTCAAAGAAGTTTCATAGACAAAGACCACAGTCAACAGCACAAGGGTGAGGATCAAGAGAGGATTTCCAATATTGCCGGGGAAGAATAAAAAGAGGAAAAATACAGTTTGAGCTCTCCCTGTTCCCAGGGATTTGACTTCCACACCTAGGCTTCCTGGGTTTCTACTCCCTTTGTTTTCACTTCCTTCACAGAGGACTAAGGAAGGACACAGAGGAGAGCTAAGATCTCATCACTTTGTATGAGTCTGGGGAAGTAGCAATGAACAAAGCAGGCGTGTGTTAGCAAGAGCCCAGCAGCATTCCACAGAAGACCTTGACCTGCATCAGGCTCAAATCTCAAAGAATAAGTATGATGCAACCTCCAGTTTCCAGAGGTGGACCAGAAAGGTGACGCTCTGCTCAAGGTGCTTAACATCCCAGAGCCAACATGTTACCCAGCAGACCTGGAGGCTTTCAGGAGCGCCTGGCTGCTTGATCCAGGTGCAGGACGGTCCCTGGGACCTTCAGGAGCAGCTGAAGCTCAGAGTTCCACAGAGGTGGGCGGCCGAGGGGAAAGAGGGGGGCAGCAGGCACGTAGCCAGGCAACGTCGTTGACGTCCCCAGGTCTGTCGGTTGCCTTGATGCTCTGTTGAAGCGGAATAGCATCTTTCTCTCTGCTGGCAAGGTCCTTCACCAGGTTTTTGAAGGAGGAATGACATATGGGCCCGTTCTCTCATCATGTCTGAGTTTGAGTCATTTTTCAGGCATGCCCTGCCCTTGGCGACCCCATCTGGGGTTTTCTTGGCAAAGATACTAGAGGGTTTTGCCATGTTCTCCTCCAGCTCATTTTGCAGATGAGAAACTGAAGCAAACAGGGTTAAGTGACTTGTCCAGGATCACACAACTAGTAAATGTCTAACATTGTACCAGCATTTAATGGGACTGATACCAAAGGCATATAAACAGCTGTCAAAAGGACAATGTAATCCCATTTAAGGCTGTTACAGCTTTGTTTTTAATCATTATATTTCAAAGGAAGTCTCAAAGAGAATATAAAATATTAATTTTGAGAGGAAAAAATATATCTGCTTATGAGAAGTCAGATCATATTAAGGACAAGCATGAGCTAAGAGACCTAAGTGTAGAGCTGCCATCTTCTTTTTATTTTTCCTCGGCCACATGACCTACTGCTGATTCCGATGAACCAAATGTTCATTTTTGTTCGCACCAAAGAGCAAAAGAGAAGTGTTGACGATTCAGAACAAATTCCTCAGAGCTACTGGAGGAAAAACTTAAGAGCTCATGTTCTAATGTTATGACAGGTTGATTGAATCAAAAAATTTTAGGAGGCCCTGATAATGTCAGTGACATATTTCTATAAGTACCTTCATATTACCTAAAGCAGGAATGGACACAGGCAGCCGACGGATGAGATGTAGCCACTGGTTGGATTTATCTGGCCCATGAGGCAAGCATACTTCATTGGAAAGAACGCTGAGCATAGAATTAGATTCAGATAAAAGTATGGCTCAGCCATTGACTTCCTGTGTGGCCTTTGCCCTTCTGGGTCTCAGTTCCCCATGTATAAAATGAAGGAGCTAAGCAAGGTGACCTCCAGGCCTTCTTCTAGCTCTAGAAAGATGATGTCATGTTAACAAAAGGTGATGATCCCATCTATGCCTTTGGTTGTAAAAATGCAACACGGTTTTCAAAATCTCTTGGGCCGTAGCCTAAGTGGCCACAAGATGGCGACGTGAATCCATGAGTCTGCATGTCTTCAACACATCATTTTCTGTTTCTGTGTCACTGGACATCAGCGCACGTGGGAAGCAGTTTCTCTATTTCTGTAAAGGTGCGCCATTCTTTGGGCATTCAGTTTTCTCCTCCGTCTCCCCCTCCCCCACATTTTCTTCTCTGTCTGTCCCCATCGTTGTCTCAGGCTGAACTGAAGTTGGTTTTGTTGAATTTCAAGAACCTTAGAGATTGCCTGTCTGATTCCCTCATTTCAGGGAGCAAGCTGAAGCTCAGATGGGGAAAGTGACTTATTCAAAGTCACGTGGCTAATTTAAGACAGAGCCAGAACCAAAAATTGAATTCTTAAGCACTTTGCAAATCACAAAGTACTGTGCAAACACAGTCAAGATGCAAATGTAGTCAGTGATTCTCTGGGCCAAGGCTTCTTAATCTGGAATCCAGGGTCTGCGGATAAATTTTTCACGGAGTCTGGGAATTTGAATGAGAATATATGACATCTTTATTTGACTATAGCCAGCCCCTTTGTAATCCCACAGATTTTATTTTATGCATCTAAAAACATAATTCTGAGAAGGGATTCTTAGGCTTCTCCAGACTGCCACAGGGGTCCATGATACAGCATAATTTCAGAGCCCTTAAACTGAGATAAACAGACTCAGTTTCTCTGCTTGCTTTTTATGTGGCCATTCCTATACTGCTCACCATGCTGACTGTTGGTATTCATCATTATTAACATGTGGCATCCAGAATTAGATATAGTACTCCAATGAAGTATGGAGTTCAGTGGGACTGTTGCCTCCTTTGACCTGGACATTTAATATCCATTAAGGCAGGGTAAACTATTGATAACAGCTGAGTCTTACTGTTGCTCATATTGACCTTGTGGTCAACTCAACCCCCAAGTTGCTTTTCACGTGATTGCTGTCAGGCCAACCATCCCCCATCCCCCAATATCCAGGGCTGCTTTTTTAACCTAGATGCAAAAACTTTACATTCATCTTGGCTGAATTTTGTTTTCTTGGTCCCAACCTGTCATTCCAGTTTATTGAAATCATTTTCAATTTAATTCTGTTATTCATCAGATGAACAATGTCTCCCATGTTTATGTCATCTACAGATTTGATTAAATGGGCCTGTGTCTTCATCTAAAAGAATAAAAAATGCCAGATGGAACTGGACCAGTCAAGGGCCTATGGCCTGCTGCTAGGAACCTCCTTCCATGTTAATACCAATCCATGAAGATTATGGGATTTGGATCTGGAAGAGAATTTAGAGACCATTGAGTCTGGGCCCCTTATTTTGCAAATGATGATACCAAGGCCTTGAAGCTAAAAAAATGATTTGACAAAGGTCACAAAGGTATTGTGCAAGAATTTGAACTCGGGTCTTTTAACTCCAAATCTAGTGTTTTAAACTCCATTCGCCTTGCCCCCCTACATTATGCCATACTTCATTAGTTAACACTCTTTGGGATAATTGTTCACCTTTCACCTCTGGGGTGCCTGCAGTTTTCTATCCTGTCTAAAGGGAGACCTTGTGAGTTTTTGTCAAATTCATAGCTTAAATCAGGGTGAATTAGATGGTCTGTGGCATTTCCCTATGTGCCAGTCTAGTAACTCCATCAAGAAAGATGAGCTAATTCAGGGTGCTATTTTGGGAACTGAAGTTGGCTTTTACTGATTGCTCTATTCATTTCTGAGTATTCACAGACTATTTAGGAATCAGCTCCAAAAGTTTCCTGTAGATGAAAGTCCAATTTACATACATGGTTTCTAGAAAATACCTCCCCTGCCCAATCTTTTCTGGAAGCCTTCCTGTTTCCCATGATTCTTACCTATTACTAACAACACAGTTCGATTCAGTGAGGATTTTTAAAGCACTTACTATGTTCCTGGCACAGTGGTAAGCACAGGAGAGAGAGAAAAAAATGAAATAGCCCTGCCCTCAAGGAACTTACATTCTACCAGAAGAATACACAGATGAATAAATACAAATACATTTATATATATATTTAAATATAAAATATATACACAAAAACATGTAGTGATTGGGAGGGGGTGGGGGAGACACTAGCACCTGGACCATCAGAGAAGACCTCATGTGGGAAGTGGTATTTGGGGACGGCTTTCAAAGAAGCTAGGGATTCTCAGGAGAGAGTGCCTTCCAGGCAGGCAGGACAACCAGAGCAGAGACTCAGAGTTTGGAAATTGGAGCTTCTGTATCAATAAGATGATATTTGTAAAGTGCTTAACATAGTGCCTAGCACATAATAAATGCTATATAAGTGCTTTTTCCCTTCCCTCCCTCCTTTTGCATGGGGAAAAATAAGTGGTTCTGTTTGGCCAGAACTGGATTCTATGAGAAAGGATCATACAGAAGCTAGTTTGCAGCCATATTGCAATAGGGAGGCAATGAAGTTTCTTGAGAGAAGCAGTGATGTGATCAGATCTGTGGAATACCACCCTGGCAGCTTTGTGGATGGGGAAGGGAGAAAAGGGAGGCTAGGAAACCAATTAGGAGGTTATTGCAATAGTGAGAGGTGGCAAGGGTCTGAGCTTGGGAGGTATCTGTGTGAGTGAAGAGAAGGGGACAGAAATGAGAAATGTTGTGGAGGTCAAACTGAGAAGAATTGGGAAATGATTGGGTATGAAGAATGGAAGAGAGGGAAGGGTCAAAGATAATTTTGAGATTGCATTCTGAGTGACAAGGAATATGGCAGCTCCCTAGATGGAAACAGGGAAATTAGGGAAAAGGGGAAGATAATGAGTTCCATTTTAAATACACTGTTTGGAATGCATGTGAGACATCTCTGTGGAGATGTCCAAGAAGCAGTTGATAATGTGGAACTTGGCAGCTAGTGGCACAGTGGATAGAGTGCCAGGCCTGGAGTCAAGAACATCTTCCTGAGTCCAAATCTGGCCCCAGACATTTGCCAGCTGTGTGACCCTGGTCAAGTCACATAACCCTGTTTGCCTCAGTTTCCTCACCTGTAAAATGAGCTGGAGAAGGAAATGACAAACCACTCCAGTATCCTTGCCAAGAAAACCCCAAATGGGGTCACGAAGAGTCAGACACAATCAAAAAATGACTGAACAACAATGTGGAACCAGAGTTTAGGAGAGAGATGAGGGCTGAATACATGCATGCATATATATGTATATATGTATACATGTGTGTGCCTACAGGTGATAGCTGAACCCATGGGGGTTGATGAAATGAGAGAGAGACAGAGACAGAGACAGAGAGAAAATGTGTGTGTGTGAGTGAGTGTGTGTGTGTGTGTGTGTGTGCGTGCACAGGAGACAGAATCATGAAATACACTCACACATAAGAAGTATGACATGGATAATGATACAACAAAATAGACTAAGAAGGTATAGTCTGACAAATAGGAGTAGAACCAGGAGAGAACAGTGTTAAAAATAAATCTAGGGAGAAAAGAAGAAAGGTATCCAGTGGGACAGGGTATTTGACAGAGTTTAATGCTGTAGAGAGATCAAAAGGGATGAGGGATGGATCATATTTGACAATTAAGAGATCATTAGAATCAAGGGAGAGAGTACTTTTGTTGAGTGGTGGGATGGGAAGCCAGATTTGCAAGGTGTTGAGAAACGAGTGTCAGTGAAGGAAATGAAACCAATGAATGTAGACAGCTTTTTCTGGGAGTTCAGTTGTAAAAGGTATGGAAAATGACAGCTTAAAGGGATAGTAGAGCTAAATGAAGAGCTTTTAGGGAAAGGGGAGATCTGGGCATGTTTGCAGGAAAGAAAGAGGAGAGACAGAGAGAAAGAGAGAGAGAGAGAGAGAGAGAGAGAGAGAGAGAGAGAGAGAGAGAGAGAGACTGAAGATTAGAAAAGGAAAAGAACCAGTTGTAGTGACAATCTGTTGGAGAAGACAGGACGAAGGGAACAAGTAGGGGATTGACCCCAGCAGTGAGAAAAACCACCTCTTTTTCCAAAATTGGACACAAGAGGAGAAATTCAGTGATTCTGTTACCATTTCTACAAGTTCTTTCATCATCAGAGGATGGGGGTTGTGATTACATTGAAATTGTTACTCTCTGTTGCTGTGGATTATAATGCCTCTTATCACCTGCAACTCTTGCCATATCTTTCCACAAATCCTTCAGAGAGGATTCACACAGCATCCTTTTAATATTTGAGGGGTACCAGCATACCGCTTGGGTTATCTATTGGACATATATATGTGTGTATATATATATGTATACATACACACACACACACCCCTACATAATCATTGCCGCATAGCCAATCTAACTTATTTATCTAGTAATTAATACAATATCCATTCAGATCCCAGGTATGCCATTTACATAAATGTCCTCCAGTATCCTGGTTACCTAGTCAATATAGCTATCTAAGAAGACTAGCATTTTCTGTTTAACACAGACTCAAAATTTCATGCAGAGAACACAGCTAAAGAATTCTCTCAAACTCAGACTTTTGACTAGTCTAACATTTTGTTGTGACTTATTTCTACCATCCTTGAGCATATAGGGAGACAGCAAGTCACTGTATTAATCATCCAGCAAGGGAGTCCAATTAGCTGAATACAATATCTGAGTTGGCCACTGTGAGGCTCCCTACTTGAACTCTGAGCTTAGGTCTCATCAATTTCTAGAGAATTCCTGAGGGAGCATGTCTCCATCGGCCACTAGAGGGAGCTCAAACCCGCAAGCATCTAAGCAGTTTGCTACAATATGGGAGCTACCATTCAGCTCTTGTCTTTAAAGGGCCTTTTGTCAACTCTTCATTGTACTTCCAATTTAGTCTGGGAAATAAAATGCGATTTTAAAGTGTGAAATACATTATTTACATTGTTGATTCCTAGCACCTATTCCATGAAATATATCATTCTCAAGTCATTTTCCAATGAATTCAAGATTCAAAGGCTTAGCAGGCTATTATCATAGAATACAGTAAAAAGGAAAGTGGACCCAATAATCATATCAACCACATCCTTCTCCTAACTATTCCTGAATCCTTCCCAGGTCTTTGGGTTTGGATGGGAAGATCCTAACTACAATCATCACCAATTAATTTATTCCCTATAAATGGGAATAGGTGGAAAGGACATGTGTTCCCAGTAACAGGCTCATGGACTATAAAGCAGAGGGGCTGCCCCAGCTTCACTCACTCCATAAAATTCACATTAGCTAACTGTTGTGAGCAATGCTAGGTCTCTTTTCTCCTCATGGCTCGAAGTCTGGTCCTGGGTTCCTGGCACAAACGATGTTATTGGTGATAAAGCTTCTGTACGTGTGGCCAACTCTCAGAGGAAAACCCAGTCTGAGTCCAAGGGAAGGAAAAGAGTGAGAACAAAGCACCTTTATGCCCCTCTTTATCATGTGGTCTCTGCCCATGTCCATATGAGGGGGAAGGTGTGATTACTTGCACTATAGGGAATTGTTCTGCTAATCTTTCTCTCTCTTCTCCACCCCCCCCAGCACTCTTTTATCTCTCATGTCCCTTCCAGCTCTAAAAATCTGATTCTATTTATTCTCCTTCCCCAGATAGGTCCTTCCAAAGTATGTTTATAGGCCTATAATGTGTTCTTTCTCCAAGGCAGCCTTCTGAGCCTTCACAATCTGCACTGTGCCTGTATTAAAGATGTGACTTTGGCCTAATAAAAATATTCCACATGATTTCAATGGCACTGTCATCATCATTCCACACATTGGTGAAACAATGTGGCTGGCTAGGAATAGAATGGGGACAGGATTGGCCCCCTATTCAGGAGGCT
>NW_027556180.1:18446371-18616371 GCF_003287225.1 Phascolarctos cinereus
GAGGCTTCCATGTGATATTTCATTTTTTTTGCCTCTCTGCTGATAAAGGCAGGCGGGGATCACAAGTCATCAATAGCCAGACACTGTTTCTCCATGCCTGGAATATTATGAAATAGGCCGAAATGTTGAAAAAAAAAAGATGATTAAGGGGAGAAAAGTAGTAAAACAGATGTTGAATACAAAAATGGAATTTCCCATTGGATACAGTAATTGTTGGGCTCGGGAGAATTTGTCTGCATAAATACTTCTTCCCCTGAAGAGCTTCTGATGTATTTTCTACCTGGTCATTGACTTCCCTCCACTGTCAGAAAAAAAAAAAAGGTTCAACCCCTTTTGGGAGTGATAAATTATTCTGTTTATTACCATATTCCATAATATGCTACACATCATTTTAAAAATCTATAGACTTTAAGCAGACACTTATTCCAGTCCAAGCATTTAGCAAGTGTCATGACACCTTTCATGAACTTTAACAACAGCTTTAGGGAGCTGGGTTGAGCTTATGGACCAAGAGCTGAAATTGGACTCAAATATTTCTATTTCAGTTTTTTGCTTGAATGAAGTGTTCCCAAGGACAGATTCCAAACAGCTGTGTATGTAGTGCCCAGAAATGATCCCATCCAAAAGCATTTATTAAACACCTACTGTGTGAAAGGTATTGGAGATAATAAAGCAAAAGTCAATAACCATTCGTCAGGCATGTTATGATGAGGATTCTTTCTTATATGAGTTGGACTAGTGGTCACCGAGGTCTCACCTACCTCTCAAGTTGTAATTCTGTGAAAAAAAATTAAAAAGCATTAGATTGTGATCCTCTTCAAGTCAGGGACTGATTTTGCCTTTCTTTGTATCCTTACGGCTTAGCACAGTGCCTGGCACATAGCAAATGCTTAATTAATGCTTGCTGATGCCTTAAAAACAACTTCACAGTTATCTGGGTATATGGGTCACTCATTTATTGTTCTGTCAAAATAGAAAAATGGGCAACTAGGTGGCATAGTGGATAGAGGACCAGGCCTATAGTTAGAAAGACTTGAGTTCAAATTCAGCCTCAGACACTTACTAGCTGTGTGACCCTGGGCAAGTCCCTTAAACTTGTTTACCTCAGTTTCCTCATCTGTAAAATGAGCTGAAGAAGGAAATGGCAAACCACTTGAGCATCTCTGCCAAGAAAACCACAAATGGGGTGGCAAAGAGTAGAATACAACTGAAACAACCCAATAACAACAGCAACAAATTAAATGAATTAACGAGGAACCATGTAGTCCCTACCACAGGAACTGTTCAAGGAGAGCTAACTGATCATCTACGGCTATTGGGAAAAAGGATTCTAAATTCACAGGGAAATTGAAACGAACGACATGTGAAGGCCCTTCCGTTTACAGCATTCTGTGATTCTCTGCTGTTGGAGAGGTTTCCATGCTTCTGGTAGGTGTTTGGACCAGGTAACCCCTGAGAGTCCTTCTAGCTGTGGAGTCCCAAATCAATCTCGCCAAGGTGATTCTCCCCATCCCCCACAAGAAAAGGCGTCACGTACACTAGATAGGCTCCTCCGTGCACATACACACACACACACAAACACGCGTCTCCCTTCCATTAATTCTGCCACAGTACTAATCTGATCTCAAAACTTTCTCTGATGTACTGTAGTTAACAAATTGGATGTTGACAAAGCACAGTAATTTATCACCAGTATCTTAATGTATTTATTATTAAGCACTTTATTAACCTATACACTTCTTTGCCTGTGCATCTTTAATGGGCTTATAGTAAGATTATTCATTTATCCCTGGGTGTGAAATAGGGCCCTCATAACTCACTTATGCCATTAACAGACATTAATTATTGGTATCAGGATCTCACTAATAGTGAGACCACTAATTGTGAAGATAAAATATATTCTCTTATGCTTTACCAACTCACTGGCTATTTCTAATATCTGAACCAACCTAGACATTCTTGCATTTGAATGAACCTGTCATTTTATGAAGTTCATTTTAATGAATTTGAATCTAATTTAGATCCTTAACTTAAACTATTTAGCAATAAAATTATAAATAAGGAAAGCAAGAAGGGAATATGATTATGAGCAAATAGTTTTTCTTTTACTTCTGGGATTATTTGGAAAGATATTTGTTAAAGTGGTTTATGGCATATATGAATACCAAAAGTCTACCATCATCATCCTCATCTTCATCCTCATACTCATCATCATCATGATGCAGAAAATTTAAGTACATTTTTAAGAGATGTGCCCATCCCAAATACTCATACTCTCCGAACTACATGGTACAGAAAGATTCCAAAGGTTAGAGACCTAACAAAGGGGGACAGAATCATGTGGAGACAGGATAAGGTAGGTATCATCTTTGTTTTCCTTCTAAAAGAGAACTCATTATCTTTCTTCCCCAAACTTCCCTGTTCCTGTGGAGGACACCCCCACCCTTCCAGGTGACCAGATTTATAACCAAGAATGCACTCTCCCCTCACCTCTGACTCTTGGACTCAATAGATTACATGAAGCATTTATTTAATGCTCACTAAGTGGCAGGGCCTTGCTCAATTCTGGGAATATAAATAAATAAAAGCAAGAAGGAAGACAACCCCTTTCAAGGCATTGACATTCAAATGGGGGAGCCAACAGATAAGGTAAGGAAAGTGCTTTGATTAATGTGAGTACTTCTTCAAATGAAGGTTCCAGGGAGGAACTAGGGGCAGCTATGTGGCTCAGTGGATGGAGCTCTGGGCCTAGAGTCAAAAAGACCTGAATTCCAAGAGTGCTGTATCAGAGCTTCACATACTCTTCAAATTAGCTTGGCTCTCCAATGTCTTTGCCAATACGCAGATAATAGACTCTACACCTTGACCTTTTTCATACCTCTCTCTGACCATCGTTTCAGTAGTAGGCACACTGACACCATCAAGGAGGGACAATCTCTATCAAATCCTCTGAAGGAATTGTTATATTACATACAGCACAGTACAATAATAAACAGTGATAACGAGCCAGATGCATCTGAATAGGTTAAATTACGTTGCTTCAAAAAAAGGGGAGGCATTATGTGATTTCCCTCAAAATGAAACTAGTTTTGGTACTTAAAATTAAAAGAAAGAGGAGGAGATCTGAATTCAAATCTGACCTGACACTTACTAGTTAGTTGTGTGACCCTAGGCAAGGTCACTTAACAAGTCACTTCACCCTGTCTGTTTACCTCCATTTCCTCATGTGCAAAATGAGTAGGTGAAGGAAATGACAAGACGCTCCAGTATTTTTGCCAAGAAAGCCCCAAATGGGGTCACAAAGAGTCATACATGACTGAAATGACTGAACAACAGAGAGGAACTCACCCATTAAAGGATGAAGCCACCTCCAGCGTGAAAAGCCAGTTGGGAAAGAGGTGGATGGGCCAGAGTCAGGAGCCACTGAGCTGGATCAGAAGTGAGCATGGAGGATGAGGGCATTTCCTCAAATGAAAGTTCTGGGGAGGAGCTCACCGAACAAAATCTCCAATTTTCTTCAAGTCTGAACTCAAGGGTTTGCTACTATAGGACTCTTTTCCTGTTACACCAGGCCTCTCTTCCATAATCACCCTTCATTCGTTTTGCATTTATTATGTATAGAGTTATACATATACATGTTATCACCCCCATTCAAGCTCCTTAAAGGCAGGAACTGTTTCATTTTTTTTCCTTTGTATTCCCAGCACTTATCATAGTGCTTGGCACACAGTAAGAGCTTAATAAATGTTTGTTGATTGACTGAATGACTACCAAGAATACTTTCAATGAGCCTACAGAGAGTCAGCTAGTAATGTTCTTCATCCACAGATAAGTAGTCCACAGACTATGAGTATTATTTCCTTCATTCTTCACATGAGGAAACAGGTTCAAGAGAGATGCATTAATTAATCAATTAATTAATTAATTAATTAATTCCACACCAAGTTGAAGCCAGAAAAAGGAAGTCAAGGTCATTACTAAATAAAGCCTAATAATCCCATCCAAGAGTAGGGGCAAAGGATGAAAAGCCTGACCCTCACTAAGTCCTAATTTTAGAAGTAAAAACTGGAAATAAATAAGTAGAAGAAAACACCAATATTGAATTTTGTGGAGTCTGGGGAGTTTAAGATGAGAACTCAGAAAATAATAATCACTCCCCATCATTGAAATGTAAAATCTAAAAGAAACCGCAGATTTGTCACTAGCTATACTAAAATTCCTGGAAAAAAAATGAAGCAAGAGGTTTTTTTTAATCATATAATGAAATGAGAGCTCTGAGAAAAGAAATGTGAAAACAAAAACATGAGAGGTATAGAGAAAGGAATTAGGGGAATAAACAGCTTGATAGAGGAGAGCAAAAAGTTATAGGATCAAATGAGTTTACAAGTGAAGTCTGTCAACATCCAAAGAAAAATCAATTCCAATATTATGTAAACTATTTGAAAATAGTAAAATAAAGGAGACTACAAATTCCTTTTATGGTAAAAAAAAAATGATCTTGATATATAAGCCAGAAAGAGATAAATTAGAGAAAGAAAACTATGGACCACTATTCCTAATGAATACCAATGCAAAAATCTTAAATAAAATGTTCGTAAAGAAACTTGAGTAGTACACCAAAAAGATTATACATTATGACCAGGTAGGACTTATACCAGAAATAGAAAGTTGGTTCAAAAATCACATTATTATATCAATAGACTTTTCACAAAATGCAAAACTCATTTCTACTAAAAGCATTAAAAATCCTAGGAATGACTAGGCTTTTCCTTAATATAGTAAATAATATTTATCTAGAACCAAGAGCCAGCATTATACGTAATGGGTATAAAATAGCCACTTCCCAATAAGATCAAGAATAAAGTAAGAACATCTGTTATCATTTTTAAATATAGTATTAAAAATGTTCCCCGTAACATTAAGACATGAAAAGGAAAGTAAGGAAATAAGCATAGGCAAAGAGGAAACAAAATTACCACCTTTTTTTTTGCAAATGATATGTTTACTAAAAGAATCCTAGAGAGTCAACTTAAAGATTAATTGAAACAAGGCATTCAGTAAAGTAACAAGATATCAAATAAACCCACAAAATCATAAGACTTTCTGTACATTGCCAACAAAACCAAAGAGGAATCAGTAAAATGAGAAATTCTATTCAAAATGTTTATAGGATGCATAAAATATTTAGGAGCCCATCTATCAAAATATACACCAGAACATTATTTACAGAAATAAAGATAGATGTAAGTGAAGATATATTAATTGCTCTTGGTGACAGGTTCTCAAAGTAAATAATGAAAGTACAAATAAAGAAAATCTAGTGTTACCAGATTTCAATTTATACTATAAAGATAATCTTCAAAACTATTTGGTACTGGCTAAAAAATAAATTTTTAAGTATAACATAGAATAGATTAGGTATGCAACATTCGTTGCAAGTTGCATGATCAGATGAAGTCCACAAGCATTTATTAAATACTTTCTATGTATCACACACCTTGCTGAACTCTGAGGATACAAAGAAAGGCAAAAATTGGTCCCCTCTCCCTGGGAAATCACATTCTAATCATGAAGACAATGTGTAAACAATTACATACAAACATATATAAAGGAAAAATTGGAGATAATCGCAGAGGGAAGACATGGAGATTAAGGAGAACTAGAAACAATTTCTTGTAGAAAATGGGACTTTAGCTGAAACTTAAGAGAAGTCAGATAAGTGAAGAGACAAAAAGGAAGAGGGAGAGAGAGAGAGAGAGAGAGAGAGAGAGAGAGAGAGAGAGAGAGAGAGAGAGAGAGAGAGAGAGAGAGAGAGAGAGAGAGAGAGAGAGAGAGAGAGAGAGAGAGAGAGAGAGAGAGAGAGAGAGAGAGAGAGAGAGAGAGAGAGAGAGTTCTCAGCATTGGGGTCAGTCAGGGTAAATTCATGATGTTCAATAAACCTGAAGACCACAACTACTAAAGAGAGGGCTCAGTATTTAACACAAACTACTAGGAAAACTAGAAAGTAGTCTTGCCAAAATTAGGTTTAGACTAAGGTCTCATACCACATGCCACATTATGCTCCAAATGAATACATGAGCTAGATATAAAAGGTCACATCATAAACAAGTTAGAATATTGAAAAAAAAATACATCTCTTTCACAGCTATAGAGAGAAGACAAGTTCATGACCAGACAAGAAATAGAGAGGATCATAGAAAATAAAATGGACAGCTCTGATTACATAAATTTGAAATGCTTTGGCACAAATAAAATTAATCAAGTTAAAATTAGAAGGTAGACGGTTAACCAGGAAAACATCTTTATAGCAAATTTCTCTGATGTCTAAGATATATTAAAAAACTGATTCAAGTATATAAGAATGGCAACCACTTCCCAATAAATCAGTGGCCAAAAGATATGAACAATCAGTGCTTAAAGAAAGCAATCCAGGCAGTCTGCAACCTGTTTTCTAAATGTTCAAAATCACTCTGCATTAGATCATTGGATCTCAAAGTGTGGTGTGGGAACCCCTGAGGATCTCTAAGACCTTTTTAGGGGGTCCAAGAGGTTAAAGGTATTTTCATAATAATCCTGACATTCTAATTTCTAATATAGTGAATATCAATAGACATAGCACACATAAACAAAAGCTCTTTGGAGTGGGATCCTCAGTAACTTTAAGAGTATTAAAGGCTTCTGAGGGAAAAAACATTGAGAAGCAATGAATTAGAAGCATACAAATTAAAACACCTCTGAGGATCCATCTCACACCTATCAGATAGGCAATTATAACCAAAAAGGAGCATGACAGTTACTGGAAGGGCAGCATGAAGACAGCAGCACAAGTTGATGGGGCTCTCTCCTGCTCCATCTACTTTGGAAAGCAGTTCAGAACTATACCTAAAACTAGGAGCACCACTATTAGTTCTATACCCCAAAGATATCAAAGGAAGAGGGAAAAGAGCTACCTGAAATGTACAGGTTCACTTTTGTTGTAACAAAGAACTGGAAACAAAGAGTGTCTATCAATTGGGGGAATGGAATGGATGAATAAAGTATGGTTTATGACTATATTGTGGAGCTATAAGAAAGGATGAAGGGGGCAATTTCAGAAAAACCTGGGAAGACATATAAACTGAGGCAGAGAGAAATGAGCATAACCAGGAGAACAGTTTGCACAGTAAACATTGTAAAGAAAATGCACTTAGAAAGACTTAAGAACTCTGATCAATGCAACGAACTAACCGAAACTCCAGAAAACCAATGATGAAGCCTGCTACCCTGACAGAGAGGTGATGGACACAAAGTGTGAGTTGAGATACATTTGGGGACATGACCAATGTATGGGTTTGTCTTGTTTGACTATGTGTTTGTTATAAGAAGTGGATTTTTTCTTTTTTTTTTAACTTGAGAGGAGAGGAATGAGGGGTGTGGAGGGAGAAGGAGAGCCCATATTTGAATTCCAACATCACAGAACCAAGCATTCTTATAAAAAGGGGGATTGTGGTGCCAAAGTTAGAACAAATGCAACCAAAGGAGTTCTGTGCTAGGATAGGGAAGGAAAGGAAGCCAGGGCTGATTAAAAGCCTACTGTGTGCCAGGCACTGTGCTAAGCACTTTACAAATATTATCTTATCCTCACAACCACTATGGAAGGTAGGTGCTGTTACTATTCCCATTTTACAGTTGAGGAAATCAAATCAGACCGAGATTAAGTGACTTGCCCAGGGTCACACAGCTAATAAGTGTCAGGCCAGATTTGAACTCAGGTCTCCCTGATTCCAGGCCAGGGCTCTACGTACTGTGCCACCTAGCTACTAAGCAACCATGATTTTGAAAGTTTTGAGAGATCAGTTCTCAAAGAATCTGAAGGAAAGAAAGTCATAGAAACAATGTGGGACCTTATTATTATTCCCCCAAAAAAGGTAACCAAGAGAATATTGATAATTATTTATCCCCATGCCTACTTCCTCACCCACATATAAAATTACCAGAATAAAGACATATGCACTGAGGAGATCTGTGTGAGGGCATTTGAAAGGAACAGGCAGAATTTTTTAAATAGCATTCCATGGCACCACACAATTGACTGAAAAATGTAGAGAAACCCAGAACCTGATACATGTTTTGTTTGTTAACTATTAAAAAAAAAATGAAAGATTTATTTCAGTAGAGCTAAACACCCCTTGGCAGGCTGTCTTCCAAGATGTCTCCTTTGCATCTGTCAGAATCACATCAGGTTCTTTGAAATAACAACAGAGACAATGCTTTGTTCCACAAACTTCTGATCATTAGTTTCAGGTGAGGCATAACATAGGAAGATGATGCCACTGTTTGCCACTGTCATGGAGAAGGTCCAGAGCAAAATCTAAATGGAAAAAGGATTCCCTATAGGAGATGTCAAGGTCCTCCTTTGGTGGACAGCATGATGCTGATCGCATCATACTCCCAAACCATTGTAGAGTTTCCTAAGTGAGATCTGGAATTACTCCAAAGAATTTGATCTAACTATTCACAGAACTGCTCATTATAAGCCCTCCTGAGAGCAAGAACTATGCTTATTCATCTTTATTTCCCATGACCTACCATAGTAGGTCCAATAGGAAGACTTCACTTGCCTTTTTTTCAGGTTTTAGCCACTTAGGACCTTGGATCAGTCACTTAACCTCTCCTGACCTGTTTCCTGAGAAGGTTGTACTAAATGATTCATCTGTAAGGTCCATTCCAGATTTTCATCTATGTCAGTTTAATTATGTAAATTAATGAAAGCATAAAATGGTGGGACTGACAACAGTATTGGTGACTAGAGCGGAGTGATTCCCTAACAGGAGACAGTGAATAGAGAGCTGACCTTGACTTGAGGAAGACATGGTGGCAAAGTCTGCCTCTGACACATACCATCTGTGTGACTCTGGGCAAATAACTCAATCTCCCAGTGCTCTAGGCAACTCTCTAGGACTATAACCCATGAGCAGGTGCCAACCTGCATGAGTAGAGAGAGTTTCCTCACCTTGGAGTTCTCTATGCCAAAGAAGTAACAGGTCTAAGCCTCTTCCCTAGCCCATTCCCTAACACCTCTCCTCACCAAAATGGTACCAGAGGCCAGGCTGTGAATTCAGTGTTCCCCCCCTTCTCTAGAGGAGAGGAGTAAGTCACCTTCATGCAGTCAACTTGCTGCTATTCTCCACCACCACCTGTTTTTTCATTATCTGTCCTTCATCCTTGGAATGTGCTACGTCACCTCAAACTCTTGGAATCCCTCCTTTTCTCCTTCAAGATTCAGGTCAAGTATCGCCTGCTGGAGACCTTGCCCAGTTCCCCCACCTGCTAGTACCCCCTCCAAAGTTACCTTGCATCTGCTTTATATGTTTTGTTTATGCATACGCTATCTCCTCCATTAGAATGGAAACTCCCTGAGTGAAGGAACTCTTTCACTCCAGCCTTTGTATCCCCAGCATAGAGCCTGGCATCTAGTAGATCCTTAATAAGTCATTGTTGGAATCATCTTTCCCCTTGAGTTTGGTAGAGACACCATCCTCCTAGCTGCCCATCACATAAAAGGAAGCTCTAACTCAATTCTGAATCCTGATCACTGAACAGCACCATCCCCAGACAAGCAGAGTGAGATTCCCCACTGCTTTCCTCCAGACTCCCAGATCTCTCTGTGTTTGGCTTGAGTGGTTTGGCAGTTTTTGTGGGGTTTCTGGAGGGGCTGTTTGAGGTATTTGAGGTAGAAAGAAATGAGAGGCATTGAAAGGTAATTGCTACTTAATGGTGGAACTCATCTTTGCTCCCTTCTCACCCTTCCTGTCTCCAACATAAATAGCTGTTATTTTCCCTGACCCCACAATTGTAGAAGTAGGAGAGGGTCTGCTCACTTTCAATATACAACTCAATATTAGGCTGTATTTCATAGAGTGGAGTTGTGTTCCCCAAATTATATCACTTCAACCCAACAATGCCCAGTTTCCTGCTTTCATCTCGTGGCCTTGGCTTTTCAAAACCAAATTAGCACACACCAATGTCTGTCAATGCTAATAGTACTAGACCTGGGGTCAATAGACATCTAAGTTCAAATCCTAGTTACCATATTTCCTAGAGTCAACACAGAATAATGGAGTTAGCCTTTGAAGGCACGAAGACATAGATTCAAAACCTACCTCTGACACGTCCTGGCTGTGTGACTCTGGCCAAGTTACTTGACCTCTCAGGGAAGATCCCCATCTGAATGGGGAATGGGAGTTCACCGTACCAATAAAAACACCAGTCCAGTCCCTGTGGCTGTCTCTAGACTTATAACCCTAAAGAATTGATTTAACCTTTTAAAACTATTTTTAACCTAATGTTAGCTTGATTAACCTAAGCCTCAGTTTCCTTGCCTGCAAGATTGGGATGATAATACTGGCTATGCCACAGTTGATGACGTTGATCAATACGTCATCCTGGCATGTGACTTACCTGTTTTCTTTCTCTATCTGCTTCCCTTCCAGAGGGGGAGCAGTTGAATCTTCATCCCCTTGCATTTGTCAGTCTTTGCTTATGAGAAATGGGTCTGAAGTTTGGACTTAGGGGGCCTGGGTATAAGGATAGGAGCAATAGAAATGGTGAATATAGACATCAACATTTTTTTTTTTTAAAATCTAGGGCTGGCTTATATGCTGCTGTGTGCAGTAACCATTTTATTTCAAGGGGAATAAAAGGAGACCCAATGCAAGGACAGGTCCAGTTTCTAGTTTTCTTGCTTTTCACTGACTGGGCTCTCCACCAGCCTCCAACCAAAACTCCACACCCTCTAATCCAACTGGGCCTAAAATCCCACCTCACCTTGGTGGCCTAAAAGGAATGGGGGATGGAAACCGAGCTCAGCCATGATCATCTGAAACAGCAGCCATAGAAACAGCAGATCATAAGATCTCGGCTCTCTTGGGAGTCTCGAAATCCAAAGACATACGCATCCCACCCATGAAGTCATACCTGTCTACACACTAGACAAGCAGGTGCCTTGGGCCCTTCAGCTCTGTTTCTGCATAGTAGCTATCACTAGGGCTTAACGAACTGCTTTTATATTTCTCTGATGTCACTCTTTTTCCTCAGCTCTGCTGTACAGTACCTGGACTGTCCAGTAAAACCCATTATCTCTATTAGCCTGCCAATAGGAAAGCAGTCGAATTGCTTGTTCCCTAATTGATAGAACACACTCTGCCTCTTCCTGATAGATTACCCCAGCCTAACAGCTCCAAGACTCATTCCCAAGTGGCCGACTACCATCCGATCCCGGGCAATTGGTTTATACTTTCAGTAATAAATCCGAACCTATCAATATATAATAGCCTTTAATAATCAACAACTATAGACTCCGTCTGGGTTCAGAAGACCTCTGCCCTGCCAACCATTTTTTATATCCCTATAATTAGCAGCAGCCAAATGATATTTGTGCAACCCAGCAATCCCACTGCCTGCTCCAGACAGATAACAAATTGTACATAAATCCAAACATGATTTAATTCACTTGTCTAAGTGTAGATGTATAAATATATTTATGCACGTATAATGTGCAACAAATTAAAACAGTTCAGCCGACCCGAGTACTGCGGTGAACAAAGGGCAGCTGTGCCTTGGAAGGGGCGAGCCATTGTCATGATGTGAGGGCTCCATGTATTGGATTAGCAAAGCTGCCCTGCCGAAGGCGCATCATTTATTAAAGCCCAATCTATCCAAATAAGGATTCTGCAAGTGAATGAATATTTTGTCTCTGTATATGAGCTGAGACCAATGAATGTCGGTCGCCATGTTTAACAGCCAAAGGGCAGAGGGCTTAAAGTCAACCCTGGAATTAGCAACTAGGACTTTTTCTACCTAGGGCAAGGACCAAAACCCCAGAAAACTGCGCAAAAGATGTCTTTATTTAAGGAGGAAGGACTTAGACATTTCTCTCCCTTTTACCCTCCCCCCAAGACAGAGACCTGCCTGGAGGAGACAGTGCCTGGGACATAGTAAGCTTTAATAAATGCTTATTGACTGGCCTCAGAGAAACAAGCCTGAGGAGGCTGCTGTTTGGGAAGTGGGACAGGAAAGGTAAGAAAGAGATCTTAATCCATTAGCACTAAGACGTTATGGAGGAGATGAGTGGGGAGGAAACTAGGGTGTGTAAGAGTTTATTCCAACATGCCAAATGGGAGCTTCCTGTTTTAACTGACCATTCTTTTTTTTCTAACTAGCTACTACTCTCTCTTGTTTCTAAGCTTCTTTAAAGTGTTATCCACTCCCTCTAAACTTAGCTACCTGAGGTAAAGCCCAAGTTGTCCCACCCTAGTTAGTGCAATGAGTATTCACTCTGCTTCATACAGTGTCTAAAAGGATTTAATAAATACTTTTGACTGACTGGAGTCAGAGGTCCTGGGTTCAAATTTCATTTCTGATATTTACTACCTATTCGATGCAGGACAACAAGTACCTCAATCTGCTTTGGCCTCAGTTTCTTCATCTGTAAAATAAGGGGTTTGGATTAGATGGCCTCTCAGGTCCCTTCTATCTCTGTACCTATAATTTCGTGAATTGATTTAACTTTGAGGAGACAACATGCTATAGCAGGAAGTATTTGGTATTTGGAACCAGGGGCCTTAGGCTCAGACCTCAGCTCTGCTTCTTCCCAGCTGTGTGACCTTGAACAAGTGACTGAACTTCTCTGAGACTCAGTTTCCTCATCTGTAAATGGGCTAGATGGTCTTTAAGACCTATCCCAGTTCTAAATCTATGATTCTGTGACCTGATGAAAAGTTTACCAAAAATACAAGAGGAATATATAATTGACTCTAAGAAAAGGAGGAATGAGCGGGGAGGGAGGAAGGAGAAAACAGGGCAGGGTGGAGGAACTGCTAAAAACAACCAGCCTCAAATGCTAGACTCCCGAGTTTACCAGCCACGAATAGAATAGCAGGGCTGGTCTGTTCACTCCTTCCTCAGCATGAAATGCCAAGAAAAGATGCTGGTGAGAGGAGAGGAAGAAAACGTGCCCTGAAACAAGGCAATGAAATTATAAACTTAATGAGAGAACAGTCTGCTGCTCCACAGCCTCCCCACTTTATAATGTGCCCTCATGAGCAGCCAGCCAGGGTAATACGGTGGGGAACCTGCTATAAAACACATGTTTAATGGAGCCCAGGGCCAAGAAAAACACCGTATAATTGTAATAAGCAGCCTGGTAAGTAAAATGATATCTTTTAAAGGTTGAAATATAGAGGCTCTCAAAGCGTGCCAGCCTGCTCCTTCAAATATTGCTCTGGTAACGATTTCTTCACTTCACTTACAAAAAGCATCTCGAAGGAGATTTGTTACAAATGGGGGCTCTGCCCGGGAAGGAAACTGCTCTCTACACGGAACGCTGGAGCGTTCATTCTCTGATGTTATATAACTTAAAGAAGAATGTTGAAATTGGGGGCTTCCTTGGAGGAACACCAGGCAACAGAATTTTTTTTATAAAGCCTCTTGTTACTCAGTGTCATCCAATTACTTTCAACAAAGAACCTCTTCCCTTTCAGGGAGGTAAAAGCAGTGCCCTTCCACAGAGGCACCCTGTATTCAGGAGGCTTGCTACACACTAATTTGGGGAATTCACTTTATGGGGAATAAATTATGTTAAAAAGAAATGGAGACTGAGGTCTGAGAGATCCTAACTGGTTAAACCAACCCTAACTCTCTACTGTAAGGGTTCTCAGCCTTTTTTTGTTGGGGAAACCTATGAACCCCTTGTCAGAATAACGATTAATTATGAATAAAATGAATAAAATAAAAAATATAGGATTACAAAGCAAGCCAATCACACTGAAATAGTTGCCCCCCCTTTTTTTTTTTACTTTCTGGCCCCCAGGTTAAGAACTCCTCAGTAAAGATATAGATCCAAGTACATTCTATCCCAGGTCTCCTCTGGTCCTCCATGGTTAAATGTTCAGAGAATCATAGGGTTCTACCCCTGACTTGACAGATGTGTTCCTTTTGAACTTTGGGATCACTGAATTAAAATAGGAAGGGACCACAGATGTCATCTGGTCCAGTCCCTTCATTTTACAGATATGACTATTCCTCGAGGGTCCATGGAGGTTCAGTAACATACTCAGGGTCTCCTGGATGACAAGTCCCAGAAGTAGCATTTGAACCCAGGTCTTCTTACACTGGAACTAGTGCCCTTTCCACTGGTTGAGAAGGTTACAACTACAAAGGAAACTCCAAATGATGCAATCTGCCTAATTCTGACTTTTTGTCTTTCTAACCTCAGAACCCAGCACAGTGCCTGGCAAGCACATAGTAGGTGCTTAAGAAATGCTTATTGATTAATTGATTGATTCCGCTTGCCACTGCATTAAAAAGAAGGGGAAAACTATTCACCAGCATTAATGGGGGAAATTGCTCTGCTTCTGATGAGGCACCAGTAAGAGACTATAAATTAATTATTAGTTACTTCAATATTTCAAGGATCCATGATGCCACCGGCAAGTATTTCCTCCATCATCCGCTACTCCACCGAGCCTTAGGAGATGACTTCATGAGTTGCTGTGGCCAAAAATATTCACCAGAAGGTGGTCAGCCTTGACCAGACCTGACATCGAGCTGTCAGGTCCTTCCACAGATGCTGAGTCAGTCCCCAGGCTTGGATGCCACTCTTTTTCTGCTGGCTAGGACCAGCTAGAGCTTGCCCTCCACCACCTATAGGTCACAATGAGACATCAGAAAACTCTAATGGACAAAACAAGTTATTTTGCAAATCTTAAAATGCTATCCAAATGACAGCTATTGTTATTGTTATTGGTATTGATTGGGGGTAGAAAATGTCCTCTATTCTTGCAGATCAGCCATTTGCCTCCAACTCAGTCTTCGAAAGTTCCTGGAGAACCCAAGAAATCCAGCACCTTTCCTTCGGGTCCCACAACCGGTATCAAATCCAGGTGTTACAAACTAGAAGGTTGACTTCCTGTCTCCTATGCCCTGCTCTCTGTGAAGCTTGTCATTATTACCAATAAACCATAGTTGGGTACAAGCCAATAGCCCTAGGTGATAGGCATGTATAGATTGTCCTTAATGTTTACTTAAGGAAGACTTAAGCCCAGGTCTGTCAATAAACCCCAGTGGTTCCTAATTAGCCCAGGATCAAATATCATTTTCTTTGGTATTTAAAGCTCATCCCAACATGGCTCAAAGCTACCTTTCCAGGTTTATCACGCTTCACTCTCTTCACATGTGCTGCAAGCCAGCCAAGCTGCCTTCTTGCTGGTCCCCTCTCCCTGCCTTTACACTGGGGAATATTTTTTCCATGCCTGGGGTGAGATCCCTCCCCCGCCACTGGGCCTCTCAGGATCTGGTTTCCTTTAAGACTCAGCTGCAGGGCCACCTTCTCCACGAAGTGTGACCTTCTTCCTGCCCTTCCTAATGCCCCTCCCCCCGCTGCTGGCACCATCTTCCTCCTCCCTCCCCAAACTGGTCCATATTTCTTTCATAGACAGCTTGTACACGCTCATGGATGTCCACGTTGGACATCCCCAAGCAGAATGTAAGTTTGAGGGCAGGGCCAGGTTCCTCTTTACCTCTTTATCCCCAGCATCTGGCAAAGCATCTTGCTTGTAGCAAACACTTCATACATTTCAGGATGTTGATTGATTCCTGAATCTGAGACAAACTCTCTGACCACTGTTCTACCCTGCCTTCTGCACTATTATTATTATTATTGATAATTCAGTTTTTAAATATTGATTGTGTATAGAGGGTCATAGATGGAAAGGGCTTTAGCTTTCCCCTACTCTGAGCCCGTGGAAGTTGGGTGGCACAGTGAGCAGAGCTGGGTCTAGAGTCTGGAAGACCTGAGTTCAAATCTAGTCTCAGACACTTAGTAGCTGTGTGACCCTGGACAAGTCACTTAACCCTGTCTGCCTCAGTTTCCTCATTTATACAATGAGCTGGAGAAAGAAGTAAACTACTCCAGTATCTCTGCCAAGAAAACCCCAGAGGGGGTCACAAAGAATTGGACATGACTAAAATGACTGAACACAACAAAAGTCTGACCCTCTTATTTTACAGCTGGAGAAGCTGAGGCCAGAGAAGTGAATTCAAAGTCGCATAGATAAGAAATGGCCAGACAGAGGTGGGATTGGAACCCAGGCCTTCTACTTCAAACCATCCTTGCCTGTACACAATACTGCTCCCTCATATGCGCAGCACTACACTCTGCAGTCTGTAAAAGGGAAACAATAATGTTATAAGCATAATAATATCAGCTAGCATTTATATAGTGCCTGCTATGTGCCAGGCACTGTGCTAAGTGCTTCAGAAATTGTATTTCATTTGACCCTCGCAACAACTCTGGGAGGTAGGTACCATTATTATTATTCCCATTTCACAATTGAAAAAAAATGAGTCAGACAGAGGTTAAGTGACTTGACCAGGATCACACAGCTAGTAAGACTGAGCTTGGATTTGAACTCAGGCCTCCTTGATTTTGTAGGCCTAGAGCTCTATGCACTGAGTCATCTAGCTATCTCAACTCTAGTCCCTTCTGCCAGGAAGAAAAGCAATATATGGCCAAGTTAGGAAACTATTACTTCAAAAGATCACTGTCCTGTGTGCAGCTACCCAGCAGCCCTTCATGCATCACTGGCAATATCCAAACCACCCTTTAAGGGATACTTACTGTCATAAGTATACATTATAGGATCACGTATATGTATACATGATCATATATATGATGTATACGCGATCATCTTTCTCTTCTTCCACTGCCCGCCTGCTTTCCCAGACTGATTACACATGAGCCCCCATCAAGCACTCTATGCTCAACCAGACTAACCCCTACCTGGCATTCTGGTTCCCGCCTCCATGACTTTGTACAGGTTTTGTACTCCCTTTTCATTTCTGCGTCTTTCATCACCCAGCTCCCTTCCAGGCCCAGCTCAAGTATTACCTCCCAAGAGGCCTTTCCTGACTTCCCCATCCATTAGTTTCCCCAGATCCTTGTGTATTTATTTCATGTACAACCTGTATTTATTTAATTATGCATTTTAAAATTCTGAGAAATTTAAGCACCTTGAGGGCAGGGCAGGTCTTTGCTTTTGTTTTTGTAGCCAGTACCTAGCACAAGAGCTTAATAAATACTTTTTTCTTCATTCATTGAAAGGAAAAAAAAATGTCATCATTAAACCATTAAATCACTCAAAATATTTTCCCATGGGGATGGGGATGGGGTGGACAAAAAGCAACAGCCACAGCTAGTCTACTTTCAGACTGACAAGCATATGACTTCCCAGGGAGAGAGCACACTTTAGATCAGGGCTCAGCCTCACCTCAAATGCCAGCAGAAGAGGACATGACAAAGTCTACCATCGCCATCTCTTCTGTTTTCTGGTGAATGTAGCCGGGGAAATTAAGAGGCAAGAGCTAGGAAAAGAAGGAAAAAAAGAGAAGGGGAACTATCTCCCAAATGGGTCAGAACAGGATTCTGGAAACTGACCCTGAAGTGGAGAAACACCTTCAAGACGGGTCGCTTGAGAAGAGCAAAGGAAGGACTTTTTGAGACAATATAGCTGTCTGTTTTTCAGGGCCTATGAGACAAAAATGAGATGGAAGACATTCTCTGGGAAGAGTCTGTGTCAAAAGATGGAGGAGCTACTCCACCATTCTGGGTTGGGGTATAAAGGCAGCCAAGCAGACCCCTTAATTTTCATTTTTGAACAGACTCTCCCATAGCTCAGCTCAAATGTTGCCTCCAAAATTAGGCCTTTCTTGATACTCCACAGCTTTTGGTGTGCCTCTTACCTTCCCCCCCAAAATGCCATGTATTCATTTTGCATGTACTTATCTCAGGATAGGCTGTCTTCCCCAACAGAATGTCAGGTCCTTGAGAACAGGTAGTTTCATTTTGATCTTTGTATTCTTGCCATCTAATGTATTGACTAGCACATAATAGGTGCTTAATAAGTGCTTAGGGATTGATTGATCTTTCATACAGGTGTAGTATTTGCACCATACAGGTGCAACATTTTCTTACAGCTGGAGACCTCAGAATAGCCACCCAAGATCCACCAAAATAATAGCTCATGAGCCCCCACTGGTGTGTTTAGTTTTTCTCTAGTAAGTCAGAGGGCAAAATTAGTTCAGAGCAAAAGCATTTAATGAAATAGTATAGTAAGAAGATTTGTAACAAACATTCCTCCAGATAACTCCCCCATTAGATTGTGAGCTTCTTGAGGGCAGTGACTGTCCTCTCTCTCTCAATCTCTCTCTCTCTCTCTCTCTCTCTCTCTCTCTCTCTCTCTCTCTCTCTCTCTCTCTCTCTCTCTCTCTCTCTCCCCCCCAAGTGTATGGCATAGTGCCTAGCACAAAGTAGGCACTTAATTGACTTGACATAACCTAGGGCATGTTTTCTCACAAATATACACACAATTAATGTGGAAAGCGAATATGAACCAAAAAATGAAGAACTTATAGGAAGAAGCAACTTTCTCCTCCAATACTATGAGATATCTGCTGTCTTCTGATAATGCCCTCATTCCAAGCTCACTGTGTCTGTTATTCAAAGGGCACATGAGCTTGCTACTAAAATGCAATGCTTCTCTGGGCTTCCTGGTTCCAACCAGAGCTGTGTTCTGGGAACTGCTGGGCTATGCGGTCTCTGATGGATACTGTTCCCTGCTGCTACCTTCTGGGCCATCTCGGCTACTTCAACTTCAGTTTATTAGATCATAATGGCTAGAATATGTCCCTGATATGAGCGGGCTGACAGCTCTTTACTCATAGCCACTTCACTGAGGTAATGAAAGCCAAGCAAAGTATCTCCAGGACAAGATTAGGTCTTCTCTTTTTTATCCATATGCCTGCAGAGAGATCAGAGCCTTCTGTGACAGATAACTATCTAACTTGGGGTTGGATACTCTTAGGTCCTCCCAAAATCCTCTCTGGCTTAGATAGAAATGAATTTAAGCTAAAACAAAACATAAACTAAGGAGATAAGGTCAGCGTCCTCCTTCTACCTACTGCTCATCCCTGGCTTTTATTATGTCTAAAGCTCAGACTCTTTACACATGTAATTTTGCCTCTGTTCAGGATTTGGAGATATATACATATGTATAAATATATATATATATATATATATATGATATATAGATGTATATATGTGTATATGTATATATGCATGTATGTATGTGCACACACACACACACACACACACTGGCTAAACTGAAATAGTGACCAACCCACCTTGCTAAATACCATATGGCAGGAGAAGAATGTTTTCATCCTCTCCCCCTGATCCCCTACATCCTCCAACATGATCTTATCCACATAGGCATTCTCTCCAATAATGCACATCACAAGTCATGCTTCTGCATCCTGTGCATATACTGTAGAGGGGAAGGCCTCACTATGAGTTCACCATTGGTGTTCCTCACAATCTCATGAGGGCCTTCCTCACCTTTCCTAGATACCACAAAAATGCCACAGGAGCCTGTGAGCTGACAGCTATGCATAGCTCTGGAAGCTAGATGGAGCAGTAGATACAGCTATTGACTTGAAATCAAGAAGACCTGAATTCAAAACCTGCCTCAGACACCTACTAGCTACAAGACATTGGGCAAGTCACTTAACCACTATGGGCCTCAGTTTCCTCAGCTGTGAAATGAGAATAATAATAACTCATACCTTACAGGGTTGCTGTGAAAGCCAAATGAGACAATATATGAAAAGCTTTTAGCAAACCTTAAAGAGCTATGTAAATGCTGACAAATAGTGATAATAATAATAATAATAATAATAATAATATTATTGTCACAATGCCTCCATCCCTTCATGAAGCCAGCACATCTTCTTTACTCATACATTTCTTCAATATCGTCCTTTCCTTTTCCTCTTCTCCACGGTTCCCTGTCTGCCATGTGCTATTCTCACCCACCATGCACTTCTCTGTTGCACGTTGAGTAATAGTCCCCAGGCTCAATTCTTTAGAGAGATATAGGGCTCAATAACTCTCAGCCATACAACTGGAAGAATATCGGTATTAAGAAAATGGGTCCTTGTTTCAGGCCATATTGATAATACCTCAAAATATGGATAATACCTTATAATAAATAAAATAATGATTCCCTCCTAAAGTCCAACCTGCACATCTCCTATTGTCTTCTCCTTCAGGCCATTCTAAAATCTATCTTCACTCTTAAAGACTGTCCTCTGCCACAGAGCATCCTTCTTGACATTCTGTCAGTGGCATATGCCCATGCCAGGGCATCCCCATAACCTGCTGCTTGTTGTGCCCTACCCCCTTTTGACACATTCCCCAATCTTTACCCTTATCCTGCCTCCTTTTGCACCTAGTCTTGGCCCTCAGTAAATCAACTAGATTGGTGAGTATCTCAAATGGCCCACCATATCTAAGCCAGCTCCAACCGGGCTTTATTACTCTCTCTCTGACCCATAATCTACTTGTTGCCACACTTCCCCACTCACCCATCCCCAACTGCTCAAAACATAATCAAATGCACACTATAGTTTCGACTGGAAAGGGTATGTCAGTATATGCTACTAAGAGTACACACATCATCCCCGTCACTTTCCAAAACAAAACGAGCCTCTCTGACCGTTTCTCCCAAATCTGTCTTGCCTCCTAATTCTGTGTTAGAGGGTGAACTCCTTGTATACAGGGATTCTCTTAACTTTTGTATTTGTAAATCCAAGATTTAGCGCAGTGATGGGCATGCAGTGCTTAACACTTTTTCATTCATTCATGCGTGCATGCATTTTATGATGCTTGCTCTACCGCTATGCTTTTTCATTCACATGAGGGGACAAAAGGCTAATCTTATGGCCCTCACTCCTTGAGCCAATACACCGATTTATTAACAATCCTTTCTAAACAAGTCCACATAGCTTTCTGAGCCCTGTTCCTCCCTTCACAAACAGCTTTATAGCCACATGGAGCCAGATCTCTTTTTCTCACTGACAGTTAAGGTTCTGAACCATCCTCCCCTATGAGTCTTTGAAGATGACTCTGACTTTATCTTTCTGGAGGACTCTAGAAGAGATTTCTTTTTAGAAACAGGCAGAGATGAATTAACTAAATAGTTCACTAGGAACATGCCTATGGTTTTTTAAGGTTAGCAAAAATAGAAGTGGTTAACCAAGGTCCCTTTTTTCCCCAGAGATGACCCAAGTTGGGGTGGGGGCAATGCAAGAGTGAGGAAAGGCTGGCCCCTTTTGTCTGCTTTCTCCCCAAAGTCCTAAGAGTGCCAAGGAAGGGGTGACTGGCTCCTGAGGCTCTGTGTGGCTCCGTCAGGCGAGGACCTCTCTGCAACATTCCCGAGGATCGGGACTAGGAATGTCCACTTTCTTTTCCCTCAGGAAATATATTTTGGTGACTTTCTAGGAACTAGGGAAGAATCCTCAGCCCAACAGTCATGCCAGCTAGTTCAATCAAGGGACAAGGGGACAAGGGGGAGGGGGAGATGTCTGTGGGTCTTCTCTCAAGCTGCCACTGGAATTAGATCATGTTGCAGACAAAAAGCATGTTAATCATTTCTTGCCCTTATTTTTTTAAGATCTTTAAAGAACCCACCATAAAAATGACTCTCATGGAAATGCTAACAATATCCCGAAAGATGTTTTCATTACGTATCTGAAGTTATTTAATTTAGGGTTGCATCGAAAAAATATTTGAAACATAATAAAGATAATTGTATGTTCTGCCTCCAAATGCAAGATAAACAATAGTGTGGTTTTGAAGAAGAAAAGAAAGAACTCAAGATCTGTCACAGTAAGCCTAAACATATGGGAATTGGAGGAGGAAAAAAAGCCCACGCTTTAGAGTTTTCTGATCCTTTAAAACTGAAAAAATATGTATCCCTGCTTTCTGTATATGCACATAATGTAAAATTTCATCAGCCACAATATTTTAAAAGACAGGAATCATGAGATATATCACATCTAAATGGAAATATCATCTAAGGAAGGTACCATTTATCAACATCACTTTGAAATGCGCTGGATGATGTGATGGGATTATGTAGATCTCAAATATCTATGGGTGAATGAAATTGGGTAACCTTAGCAACCCCAGGTGCGTTCCGGCAGCTATAAATCAAATGTCAGCACAATGAGCTATGCACAAAATAAAGAAATAATTCTTTGAAATATTCATACCAGTATGCAGTGTATTATTTTGTAAGTCTGTCCCTATTATGAATTTTTGAATCCAACTAAAAAAAGAAAGAACCAGACATGACATTTACATAGCTCACCACCCCTATACACTACAACCCTCCCCCACCAACACAACTTGCTGCCACTCAGCAAATACTTAGACACGAGGCAGACTTGAGCTATGAACTAATGACCATGGCCACTGCCAAAGCTTGTTTGTTAGGGGGGAAAGGAAGGTTATATCCAGGCAGTGGGTATGATGGTAACACAACCTCTTTCCAATGGATTATTCCATCAAAAAAAGAAGAAGAAGAAGAAGAAGAAGAAGAAGAAGAAGAAGAAGAAGAAGAAGAAGAAGAAAGAAGAAGAAGAAGAAGAAGAAATAGAAAAACCCACTAAATAAGATATGAGAAATTTGGTAAAAGTTTCATGTTTCAGTTACTGCTTTTGTGGGTGGAAATAATATATTCAATTTTTCATCCTAATAGTATCAAATGCACCGAAACTGGAAGGCATTTGCACCCACCCAAAAAAAAAACTGATGCCAACTAATGCCAAGAGGAAAAGATACTACTCTCTGAGTTACGTATGCTGACATTTTGCTGGCACCACAAAACCCTAACATCCAGACCTGCATCTAGTCAGACCTCAATGTCATTTATATGTAAGCTTCTTTCTTTGCTAATTTTTTCCTAGTTTAAGGGGTGACATTTGTTTTCATATCTACAGTAATATACTTAGTGCTTTCTCTCTCTCTCTCTCTCTCTCTCTCTCTCTCTCTCTCTCTCTCTCTCTCTCTCTCTCTCTCTCTTTTGGCCAGACCCTCATATCAAACTATGATCTCTACTCATTCCCCTGAAGATCACAGCCTGAGCCCTGCTTTCTGTCTGATGAACCCCAGGTACCATCTGATGTTAAGTGCCCACGAATAAGATAGAGAGTAATTTAAAACTGCATGCATGTAAATGTGCTAATAGTATGGAAAGAAGAATTAAATAGTTCCACAGTGGAAGGTGGGGGCAGGGGGGAGAGAAGAATACCTGGTTCTTAAGAGAGTTTAAGAAAAATGCACACAGCTTGGTATGGCTCAAGCAAGCCTCCCAGAAATGTATACCATCACTTTGAGAAGCTTAAAGGGTGGCTTTTGTTTCTATTGCTTTTTTTTAACCTACCATTAACCCAGAAATGATTTGACTCTAAGTATTTCTGAAGTGTTGCTCTAAGGACCAGTAGACCAACTAAACCCGCAGTTTGACAATCAGATCTAACACAAATAGCCTTATTTATCATTTATCTGAAATTACACACACACACACCACACACACACACACACACACACACACACACATCTCCTCCCAAATTAGTTTCCACTTCAAACTGTATTAATTGCTCAGGACCTATAGCACATGCTTCAATGAAAATAAATTACTTTATTTCTATTACACCGCTAATGGCTGTGTAACTTAATTTCATTAGCTCAAACCTGTTGAGAGGATTCGGATTTCCATAGCAGGACACACTTGAAATGAAAAGATTCTTTCGATTCTCAATTAATGGAATCGTCCCCTTTCAACTGAAATGAATGTTATTGAAACCAATTAGCAGAGACTGGAAAATCTCTCATTAACGAAGGTAGTGTGGGTGAGTAAACAGCAATGAAAAGCTGAAATTAGAGGATAGCCTCTTCTTGTTGGCCTGAATAATTACATGCTTAGTTGCCTAATTGTCTGGTGAAAGGCAGGCCGGTGATAGTAACAGATTGCCATGTTCATTAGGCAGCGAAAGGCCACCTGCTGTTGGACCTCATTTTCTTGCCGTCTATACACACACGGCGATCCCCAGGGATGGGTTTTTGGACACAATACTAGCTGTGAAAAGCAAATGAGCATGCCAATATGCTGAGATATTGTGTCCTTTATGGCAAGATACAGAAGCTTAATATGTCAAGTATAATGAATAAAACCAACAGCGATAACGAAGTTTACGAGGAAACTGACCTTCTCGCCAGTCCTGCGTCACCCTCAAAAGTAGGGGAGAGATGGGCCCTTCCATACAGATGTTCCTCCCTGGCCTGAACTGCTCCATATTATATAGGACAAAAGATAGATTACAACTGTTATGGCCTTGGAGATTTTTTAGACAATAGTGGAACGAAAGTCTTTAATGTAAATGTTAAAATTAGAAACACATGTGAAATACCAGAGGCGAGGAAGTGGCCCTTGTTTCTACCCCTGCCACTGTGGGGGGACAGATCACAGAATGGAGATGCCTCTTGGGGTGTAAGCCTGGTACCCTCTGTCAAATTTCCTTTCCTTCTTATGTTTGTCCTTCTAAAATAATTGTTTGCATTTCTTCTCACCAACTAATATTTCAAATTACCAGAGAACCCATGGACTATTTTCTCCTTTACTGGATGCCACAATTATTAACTTGCTACAATCCCTTCTCTCCATCTCCAAATGGAAGAATGGAAGTCAAGAACATGCCAGGGACGAGGGGAGGGAGGGTGTTTATTTTTTGGCTTTGTGTTAGTTGTTTAATGTCAGACTAATATGAGCATCGTCTATTCTCTCGAAGTATTCACATGTGCACAATGTGACACAATGGAGAGAGGGATGACCTTGGATTCCTAAAGACTGGAGTCCAAATTCTGCCTCAGAAGCTTAGTACCTGGACGAGTCACCTGAACAAATCACTTAACTGCTCACAGCTTTGATGGCCTCATCTGTCAAATGGGGACAATCATGGCACCTACTCCACATAAGATGTGAAGGACTTCGCAAACCTTCCAATTCTGTGTGAATACTAGCTCACTAGCATGTCGTCTCCTCTACAGAACGTAAACTCCTTTTTGTCTTTTCATTCCCAACAAATGCACATCAAAAGTTCTGAATAAATGCTTGTTGATTGGTTAAATTTATAGAGCTCTGGATGCTACAAAGCACCTTGCCTTCCATACATTGTCTTATTTAAACTTTACAATCACCTAGATGTCTACATCCTACAGGTATAATTACAACCATTTTTGTAGATGAAAGAAACTGAGCCTCAGAGATGAAGAGACTTGTTTATGGTTACACAACTGGAAAGTATCAGAGGCAGAATCTCAGTCAAGGTCTCACTGACTCCAAATCCAGTGCTCTGTCTGCTAGGACCTATGGACTCACACAGTCCTAGGCACAGTAGGCACAGCATTGAGAGAAGCCACCCGGCCCTTCCCAGGGAGGCCTGCATGTTAGCCAACCAGACATTTCCCCAAAATGTATTTAGGGAAGCAGCTATGAACAATGGTTAGGTCTGATGCTCATATCCGTCCTCTCTGATGGAGCTGGAAGAGCCCTCAGAAACCATGGGAGCCCTTAGAAGCACTCAGGTCTAATGTTTCCATTTTCTAGGCAAGGAAACTGAAGCCCTGAGAGGTCACCAAGTAGCAAAGTGAGGGTGCTGACTTCCAATCCAGTACTTCTACGAATCTACCTCCTTCCTTTTACAGGTGAGGCCATTCAGAAAAGTGAAGCCTGTGGTCACCCAGCTGAGCAGAGGGGAGGGCAAGATTAGAGACCAGGTCCTCTGATTGCTAGTCCAATCCTCTTCTGGATGCTTGGGACAGCTCCTATCAGTCCATGAAACAATATTTAAGGGGAGCCTATGATGTGGTCTGGATGCTAGGCACTGGTAGCCAAAGGAAGTATTAACTGCTGTCCCTGCCTTCCAGAACTCTTCAGCATCAGTAAGAAGCAAGACTCACAGCATGAGAGCAATCCAAGGAGATGATGCATGCAAAGTACTTTGTAAAGCTGAAAGCATGATATAATATCAATTTTGATCATTATAATAAGATCAACTAATAAGACAGGGACCTTTTGGGTAAGTGGGAGTGAATGGTAGAGAAGATGAGTAGATTAATCAACAGAAAACACTTCCATGAGGGACTCCCTGATATCGGTCACTTTTTAATGATCTTTCAATTTTTTTTTCAATAATCTCAATTAATTTTAAATAATTTTGGCTGGTTTCCCTTATGCAGGGTTCCTCAACCCAGGTTGCTTTAAAAAAAATTTAAGTAAAGGCCCCTCATCCCCCATGTAAGCATTTAGGCTAACAAAAGATATCAAACATGGCAGATATGTTAAATATAGGAGAAATAGAAACTATATTAAATATAGGAGAAATTTTATTTCACCCAATTGAAAACCAAAGGACTCATACTCAAGACAGTAAATGATGAAAGAAGCTTTTCTTCTCTCTCCAGTGAGCCTCATATTCCCCCAAGAACCTATATGTCCTCCAGGCATAGTAATAATATGAGTGGGTTTTTTTTTTCTGTAAGAGGGGAAAGCACTCAGAGAATAAAGCAGCCCACCCTTTCAATGGAATCCACATTCCCCAGAGAACTTTGTAGTCCTCAAGACTTTTAGCATTACCCTCTATTATGCTCTCCCTCTCACCCCTGATCACTACCACAAGTAGGAAACACTCATGATCTCTAGAAAACCAATCATCATTTTCCCAAATCTGCACAGTCCACTTAATTCACACTGCCAATGAAGGGCAAGGTCTGGGTTTTCTCATTGATATCACATCTCTGTCTCCGGCTGCTCTTCAACTCCAGCTACCAAGGAGCTCCACTTGGTCCAGGGATCCTTCCATTATGCTGAATCAAGACACTCCCCTGTTGGTACAGAAATTCCTCTATTACAGATAATTCCCTGGAGCAAATTGTTCACTGAAAACATCCCTTCGCTATGTAGGCTTCTATACAAGGAGTGCGGTCTTCTTCCTAACATTCTTGCCTTTTTTTCTCATCCTTGTTTTTTAACATTCTTGTTTTCTCAGCCTCCTTTTAAAGATCAGACCCCAAAGTCATGTAACTTGAGCATATGAAGTGACTAGGAATCAATTAGTCAACCAACAATTACCTAGGACTAGGTGAAGAATATTTACACACACACACGCATACACATGTGTTCATGAGTTTGTGTGTGCAGAAAGAGAGAGATTTGGAGAGCCAATTGTTAAATACTTAGCAGGACATACCCCCAGCACACATACACACACACACACACACACACACACACACACACACACACACACACACACATTTTACTGAGGACCAAGAAGTGAAGTGATTTGTCCAAGGTCACCCAAGTACACAGTAAGTATAGGAGTCAGAATTTTTTCCCCCCAGATCCTTTTATTCTAAGTCATTCACCCAATATTGAGTAGTGAGTTAATGGCTCAGCCAGGCTTGAAACCTGAGATTTCTCTCTCTCTCTTTTTTTTTTTTTTGCAATTGGGGTTAAGTGACTTGCGCAGGGTCACACAGCTAGTAAGTGTCAAGTGTTTAGTCTGAGGCTGAATTTGAACTCAGGTCCTCCTGACTTCAGGGCCAATGCTCTATCCACCGTGCCACCTAGCTGCCCCAAGGTTTCTCATTCTTAGCCCTGGGTACTCTAAACTCTACCATCATTATTTGTAGAAATAAAGGAATTTTAAAAAAGAGGAATGAAAGCTTGGGGTGGGAGAGGGGGCTAGAGAGAGAGGAATGACATAAATAAGGATAGGAACACCATTGTAAGCAATACACCACACTGTGAGATGGGTGCAAACAGTGAGAGCTGATCAAATTTTGAAACTGTCACGTTGTTACAGTGGATAAATACATAATTTGATAACTATAAAATGTATTTTAATACTTTTACCTCGGCCCCTACCCCTTGCCCTCAATTGCTGCTACCTTTTCTTAGATAGGGCAGGTCATTAAAAATAGAGATGATTCACCTTCCCACAAACACTGATTTCGTGAGCCTCGATATGTTTTTAATGAAGTTCTCAATTTCTCCCCCTTCAAATCTGGGTTTCAGTTGGTGCAGCAGAAATAGATGGGAGTTGACAGCACTATTACCCAGGCTCTTGAGGAAGGAGCAATCTTACAAGAGATGGGGAAAGGCAGCTATTTCTCGGCTACCAATCCAAGCAAAGTTTAAATGTTACCATCAAAGCAAACTAAGGCTGGAATTTTTCTGGGGATCAGTCTTATCAAGTCTGGGAGGAGGGAAGGTATCCAAAACAATTAGCTTTGGGGAGTCATTCAGAAATGCAAGGCATTTGAGGGGGGAGGAAGGAATGCAAAGGCTACTGCTGATGGTATTAAATTATGTAAACAGAATTTATGCGCCAAATGACCCAGGCTTATTGATCTTGACAGGGGTAATTTTTACATAAGAATTAACTATTTCTCTAATGCATTAGGCATAAACTTCCATGACAGGGTTTTTGTTCCATTCCTTTAATTGAACAAACAGATTGAATGGAGAAAATGCAAAAAAAAAAAAGTCTCTCTTGCTATGTCCAAAGCTCCTTCTTAGGCTCTCAGTATTTAGGATGGAGTAACCCGAGTGTGCTCATTATAAAGGAATATCCTGAGCAGAGAATCATAGTATCACAGATTTAAGCTTGGACGCAACCTTAGACATCATCTACATTCAGCAGAAAGTAAGATGCTCCAGGGAATGACTTGCATTTTGTTTGTAGCCTCTGAGACTCACTTTCTTCATCTGTAAAATGGGGATAATAATAATGCACTGCTCATTAAGGAAAAGTTAGAGCACTATAACTTGGTATTATTCAGTAGTGGGGAGATAATCCCCTTACCTCAGACTCCCTAAACAAATACCTCCTTGCCTAGAAGTCAGGTGAATACTTCTCTTTTAACTACAGCTACAGCTGTCCTATCAGACAGATTCAACAAGTGTGTCAGGTTTAATGCTGATAGGGCCCAGCCTTTAGATGGGGCAGAAAGAGCCCTGAATTTGGAGTGAGAGGATCTGGGGTCAAATGTTACCTCTGCTATTTACACCTGTGTGACCTTGGACAAGTCACTCCCTGGGACTTCCATTTCTTCTTCTAACAAATGAGGGAGTTGGACAAAATAAATGTCTGCTAAGATCTCTTTCCACTTTTGAATTCTATGATGATCTTTTTACCTGCATATTTCTGTATTCAGAAACTCTGCAGTAATTAAAGTGATGTAGTGACAAGGGAGACCTATGTTTTTAGAACTCTATCAGCTAACGTGATTCCAAATAATAAAGCATTTTTTAAAAATAGCTTATATTATACTAAGTCAATTATTTAAAATGTTATATATGCTAAGAAGCAGTTAGGTAGACAAAATGTCGGATCTGGAGTCAGGAAGACCTGAGTTCAAATGCAGACTCATTTACTATCTGTGTGACCCCAAGCAAGGCACTTTAACCTCTGTCCACCTTAGTTTCCTCAACTATAAAATGATAATTAATAATAATAATAACAAAAGAATAATAGCTCCTTCATCCCAGAGAAGGGCTGTTGTGAGGTTAAAATACAATAATATTGTAAAGTGCTTTGCAAACTTCAACATGCTGTATAAATGCTAGCTATTGCTATTAAGCACTATATAAATATGCTATAATTATGTACCATTGTTATATATTATCCATATATCATATGTGCTATTAACATATGCTATTATTAAGATATACTTTTTTATGTCTATATACACATATACACACATAAATTCTGAGGAGCCAACCAAAGGTGCCCTTGGGCTGCCACACATTTATTTTTCTCTTGGTTTTCTAGACAGTAAACTCCTCCAGGAAGGCTCTGGCATTAAACCACTGGAGCAATGGATTGTCTTGAGTACCAACGGTATTTTCCCATTCTTCAATCACTCAGGCGCTAATGGCAAAGTAAAAACCTTGCCGATTTGAAGCCAAATTGGGACTGGCTGGCTCCTAATTAAATCGGGCAAAGATTAACTCAAACTGATTAAGTCTCATCCTAATCTCTATCTAGCAGTTAACTCTGATCACTTCCAGGCTCATAGTAAAATGATTTACAGGTGCAGCTGAGACATTTCCTCTTACCCTGGGCAAAAGATCCGTAAAAACTGACGGGGAGAAAACCATGGTTGTCACTATACTCCAAGCAAATTTTATGGCTTCAGCCCAACTAAGCATCCGGAGTCCCCCAGTGATTTCAGCTAAGGTCCCAGTGTTTAATTAATGCAATTGACTAAATGAATTACCCGGTTCAGTTTTTATAACAGATTGGCCTAGCTGATTAGATAGAGTTTACTCTTTTCCTAATAGTCTAATCTAATTGATAAGTGTAACTATTAGTACTTCTTTGGGGCAGACAAATCTACTGAGATTCCCCCACTCCAGACTCAGTAACATATTGAGTGTTTCAATGTAACTCAGGCTATATTTATAACATAATTAAAGCTTTACTGAGCCATGAAAACAAATGGTTACAGACACACAAAAATCATAGGTACACATTACTTTCATATTAAGCTCATAAAATGGATGGATTCTTCTCTTTTATTTAGAATAATTCCATCCTATGTGTGTATGTACATACATATATGTCTGTGCATATAGATATATTGCTTATATTTGTGCATATATATACATACACATATATGCATGCCCACAAATATAAACACACATATAAGCACACACATGTACACACATGTTCACACATAATGGAATTATTCAAAATGAAAGAATCCATCCACTGGGTGTGTGTGTGTGTGTGTGTGTGTGTGTGTATCTGGACCGTGTTTTCTTTGGTACAGGAAATTCCCTTTACCGAGACAGACTGCCACTTCCTTTGTAACCTGGAGTCTTAGATAGTTGTCTAAGACACAGACACAGACAGACACAGAGATAGAAGATACATAATATCCTTACAACTGAACAATTCTGCCAAGTCAAGGCACTAAAATGTCCTTACTAAAAAGTCAATGAATGAAAGATTTTGCTATTATTTTAAATACGAAAACATGGTGGCAATTAGACTCTAGAGAAGTATAGTGAATGGAGAAGCATTGTTCCCTAGTAATCTCTGTGAATTCTTGGTACGATCCAGAATTGTAGTTTTTTACACAAGAAGGGGAAATTTGCAAACCACCTTTTTCTGTAATGAAATAAAGATATTTCCACAGTTTCAGAGTTCTGAGACACATGCTTAGCTGTCAGCTAGGTCTTCCTATTATAAAAAGTCCTAGCTTTTTAACCAGGAATTGTTCAGATGAAATAAGAAACTTTCAAATAAAATAAGAATTCAAAAGAATTCTCTAATTCTCTTCAGAAGGAGCTCTTCTTGAAGGAACATTGGGATAAATGGTCCATAGTGGTTTTCCAGCTTGGGAAAGCATTTTCCTTCCCTGGCCAAGCATATGATGTTACCAAGTCCAGGCGAAAAGAATGGGGATGAGGGCTTCATGACAGGAGTCCTCTTGCCTGGGAATTACATCTGTCAACTGGACAGTGGATTTGGAAAGTAATTGTACTTTTTTTTTTTTACAAAATAGCCTCTCTTGGATGGGAGGCATTTGAAATGCTTGAAATTTAAGAGCCTGGTTTTTATTTTTGTTTTGTGATTTTCCGCCAAACTAGGGATAAGCAGTTGTGGTCTGTCAGGGACAGTGGTGCTGCCAGACAAAGAGATAGATTTTCTTCTTCTTTTTTTAAGCAGCTGTAGAATAAACAATCAAAGAGAGGTTATGCGCTCATTTTCCAGAAGGTGGAATTCTCCCTTTCATCAACAGTTCCCATCAGTTAGCCAAAAGGCAGTGTCAACCTCCGTTGTCAAGGAAGCTGCATGGCTACCCTCCTGCACACACACACACACACACACACACACACACACACACACACACACACACACACAAAGGTGGAAGCAGCTAATGAGGGTGGGAGAGAAAATAATTGCCATGTAAGTAATTATAATCTGTCATCATACTTTCCTTGTAGCTGAAAATAGCTTTCTGAAAGGGTGATGCATCAAAGCAGTTGATATTTTACCCAAGTGCCAGGGAAAGCAAGGACCAGTTTCCAAATCTCAGGATACTTAGCACGATTTGAAATGTACAAAGAGGCTGCTGAAGAGACTAACTGGGGTGTTTGTTCATCAGTCAAGAAGCATTTATTTTTTAATAATAAAATGCTACTGACACCATCTGATTTTACATCGCCTATGTTTCTCCCAGAATCCTTCCTCTTACCCTCGCAGAGAACCACCCAGTGTAACACAGAATATTTCGAAAGAAAAAATAAAAAGAGGAATAAGTCAGCAAAATAGATCACTATATTGAAAATATCTGACTATTGATGTAATCTTTTCCATTCCTAGACTTCTCACATCTGCAAAGGAACTGAGGGAGCTGTCTTCTCATCTCTCTTGTTTGGACCATGCTTTCAACAAGTCTTATTATGTACCAGCCACTGGGCTAAGTTTGGGGCACAAAGAAAGGCAAAAATCCATCCCTGTGCTCAATGGGGGAGACAATGATAAGAGTAATGATGATGATGCTGATAACAATAAATATAATCATAGCAAGCATTTATATAATACTGTAAGATACCATGTAAATAACCATACACACAGGCTACAAATAAAGCATAAAGGGAAGATCATCTCAGAGGGAAGACACTAGCTATGGGAGTGGTGCCTAGAAGAGGGTTGCTGCGGAGGGTGGGATCTGAGCTGAGTCTTGAAGGAAGCCAGTGAACCAAGAGGAGGTGGGGAGGAGGAAGAGCATTGCAGGGATGGGAAATGGCCAAAGGAAAAGCCTGCAGTCAGGAAGCTGGTTCAAGAAATACAAAGCAGGCCACTGTAATGGGGCACCAAGTTATAGAGAGCTTTAATTATCAACCTAGGATTTGATATTTTACCCTGGAGTTCACAGGGAACTACTAGAGTTTGATGAGTAGGGAGTGACATGGTCAGACAAAGGCTTTCAGAAAATAACATTGGCAGCTGAGTGGATGGTGGGCCAGAGGGGGAGAGACTTGGGCAGAGAGATGAACCATCAGGCCTCTTCAATAATCCAGGCATGGGGTGAAGAGAGCACCTTCAGCAGCATGGCAGCCATGTAAGTGAATACAGGGCAAAAATCGAAGCAATATTGTAAAGGTAGAGAGAACAAGCCAACAATTTGACATGTTGTAAAGCTAGTGCAAGTCAAAAGTCAAGAATGGCACCAAGGTTGTCAACTTGGGTAACTGGGGTAATAGCAGAACCCTTGACAGTAATGGGAAAGTTGGGAAGAGGGGAGGAAGGATTTGAGGGGAAAGATTATGAGTTCTTTTGAGGGCATGTTAAATTTAAGATGTTTATGGGACATCCCTATTTATCTCAGTCTCCTCATTTGGAGAATGGACGCCGGAGAAGGAAATGGCAAACCACTCCAGTATCTTTGCCAAGAAAACCCCAGATGGGGTCATGACACAATAACAATAACAACATTGGGACATCCAATTCAAGATGTCCAAAAGAGGTCCTGTAGGTGATGGTCAGCTAGAGGTCAGGAGAGATTGGGGCTGCATATGTAAAAGTGCCAATCATCTGACAGGAATAGCCATTGAATCCAAGGGACTTGATGAGATTTCTAAGTGACGGAGTATGAAGAGAGAAGGTAAGAGGGCCCAGGACAAAACTTTGGGGGCTATGATCTGGAAGAAGATCTGGCAGAGACTCAGACACAATAAGGCAGATGGGAGAAGAACCAGGTCACAAAAACTTGAAGAACAGCTGGGAGAAGAGGGCAATGTGGGTAGCTGCAGAGAGGGCAAGAAGAATGAGAATCGAGAAAAGACCATTAGATTTGGCTATTTTCAGTCTTTTAAGATGCCAACATGGAAACTTTGGAAATTTTAAGAATTAGAAAATGATATTCATCTCGCCACTGTCCCTATGTGAGAGCAGCAAGCTCTCCTACATCCCACTAATGCTCTCCCTCTACGACATCCACCTCTTGGAAACCCTAGCTCTTTTTAAGGATTGCTTGAAGAGCCACCTTCTCCAGGAGGTCATAACTGATTCTCTAAGTTGTTAATAGGGTAGCTAGGGGGTGCAGTTGTTAGAGCACTGGGCTTGGAATCAGGAAGACTCATCTTCTTGAGTTCAAATCTGGCCTTGGACAATTACTTAGCTGTATAACCCTGGCTTATTCACTTAACCCTGTTTGCCTTGGTTTCCCTATCTGTAAAAGGAAATGGCAAATCACTCCAATATCTTTGCCAAGAAAGCCCTATATGAGGTCACAAAGAGTCAGACACAACCGAAAACTGACTGAAAAACAAGAAGTTGTTAATGGCACCTCCCACCCCAACAGAAATTACCTTGTATTTATCTTAAATTTACTCATCTGTGTACATGGTGTATTTACTTCCCCACTTCCCATTAACTTTTAGCACAGTGCTGATGTATAGTAGGTGCTAAATAATTGCCTATTGACCACTGACTGACTCCTCAGTAGAACATAAGCTCCTTGAAGGCAGGCACTGCCTTGCTTTGTCTTTGTATACCTAGAAACTAACAGTGCCTGGAACATAGTAGGTGTTTAGCAAATGCCTATCAGATGAATGAATTCAAGTCATTTAGACTGACTGTTCAGCAGACAATGCTCTGAGCCTTTATCAAAGTTCATCTCGTTTTACATCTCATGCTTGAAAAACTTTTCAGGCATCTTTCGAGTACATAACCCTTTTAATTAGGCTGATTGCTTTCCCATAGAACTCTGGGTGGGAAGTGTGCTGTGGCTACAAATCATAAAGTTGTGAGTGCTGTTATTTTTTTTAATTTGAAAAGACATTTTGCTAAAGGTCGTTAGACCAAGGAAGCACAGAACATGCTGCTGTTTTCGAGCTTTCCTGTAATATGACTTTGCCTTTATAGAGGAAAAGTCTCCACTTCAAAGGGAGTATTCCACATTTTGATCACTGCTGCATAAAGCTACACCACAGTCAGTGTTCCCACTGGAACTTTTCACCATTTTTACAAATTGCCGTCTGGGACGGTTATGCGCCGGTTCAATGGCTCCATCGCCACCCAAGGAATGGCAGTGTTATAGATGAAATGGCACATGTCACATATGCTAAGTGAGGCATCTGATAAATTTTTAATTCAAACAGCTACCAGAAATCAATATGGGGAGATTCCAATGGAGAGAAAGGAGGATTGGTCACTCTTTCAATCAGTCTTCCAAGAGATATTTATTAAACAACTGATATTTACCACGAAATTTGCTAGGCCCTGAGGATGCGAAGACAAAAGCAAGATGATGCTTGCCCTCAAGTAGCTTACAATCTACTAGGAGGCTGCAGCAAGATCACAGATGGTATTCATCTGTTTCATTAATTTAAATGAAGTTTCCTGTGTGTAGTGGGTTTTTTTAATTTGTTTGTTTGGGGTGGCTTTGTTTTTGGCTTTTTTTAGGGGGGAAGTTTAATGGATTTTTTTCCTCAAAGGAATTCTGTGGACCTTGAAGAAATCTTGAGGTCAGATTTTTTTCCAAGACTGTCTTTTTTTTAAAGGACATTTTAAAAGAACATTTACATTAATTTAGGACTTTATTTAGAAGTATAGACTGCCTTTGTGGCAGCAGCATATTCTGAAATGTCTCTCATAGATATACATTTTTGAATAAAGAGGGTGTTGTTGAGTGAAATATGAATAAATACACAGTAATGGGTGGTGAGGCACTGTCAGGCCAGGGGAATAGAGAAACGGGGTGATACTGAAGATGAGCCTCAAAGGGAGTTAGGTGGTGTTCCCAGAGCCAGAGAAGAGTGAAAGGGCAAGACCTACAATGATAATAATCCATGCTTATTCCCCCTTATTCTCTCTCTGAGTTCACTTCCACTGGAATTCTTGGGAGCATTATAGCTTCACTTCTTGCTTTCCTGACCAATTAAAGTTAGTAACCGTGAATATGAACCCACAGAATTAAAAGTATGAGGCTTGAAGCTGGAATTTTCTAGCATATCACATGGGTAATGGGAATCATAAACACCTGAAAATGACACAGAAATCTTGGTCACCAAATGCATTTGGTTCCACCTGGATTTGTGATGAGATAAACTCTATGTCTCCTTGCCCCGAGCCTCTCCTCTCTCCAATCCCACACAAGTACCAAATGGATACTTCTAAAGCACAGGCTTCCCAAGCCACCTCTGCTCAGGGAGTTTCCATGGATTCCTATGGTCTCTAGAATAAAATACAGACTCCTCCATCTGGCCCTTCAGTTCCTTTATAATCTGACTCCCATATATCTTTCCATATTGATCCTTCATTGATCCGATGTGATCACACACTCTACTTTCTGCCTAAACTGTTATCATTGTTCCTTCTCCTGCATGACATCCCATTTGCCATTTCTATGTCTTGGTGCAGACTATCACCCATACTTAGAATGCACTTTTGCCTCCCCGTTTCCCAGAATCCCTAGCTTCATTCAAAGCACAATTCCTATAGGAAACTTTTCCCGATTCCTGAAGCTAACAGTGTTCGTCCCTCCAAAAAAAAAAAAAAGATTACTTTGTATATATTCTGCATACATTAATATTTATACAAAATGAGGTGTTCATCAGAAGAGTCTACCTTCCTTCTCTCCACCAACCCGTCATGAGGAGGCAGTCCCAGTTCCTGGGGACCAATCAGAGTCATTCTTTGTATCCTCTCAGCAAAAGTCTATGATGTATATCCTGCTCCATGAGAGGTACCCATTTCCAACAAAGGCTTGTATCTTGGAATCTCTGTAAATTGACTCAAGGATTCACCAAATTGATCTAAGATTCTCCTAGTCCACCCTGATCACATGGACAACAAACCACAAGGACCTTGAGGACAGACATTCCTTCATTTTTGTGTTAGTATCACAAAGATCTGGCCCAAAGCATTGAGAAGAAAAACATCCACTGAATTGAGTGAAAAAGAAGAAACAGGCTATAGAATTGGAACAAAAGAGAGAAGTGCTTTGAGACTCTGGAGTTCTTCAGAACATGAAGATGATGAATTTTGATTTTCTTAAGAAGGCTCAACTCTGGACCAGACAAATATCCACTTGCCTGACCAAGCATTCTATCAATGGTTGCCCTTTAGACTAGCTTTTCTCAAAGTTTTTGATCTCAGGAACTCTCTACATCCTTAATAATTATTGAGGACCCCGCCCCAAGATCTTTTGTTTATGTGGGTTACATCAATTGAGAGTTACCACATTAGAAATTAAAACATATTAGAAATGTTGTAAAAATAGTTCTGGCCTCATGAACATCCAGGAAGGTCTCACTCCCAAGGGTTCCCAGACTACACTTTGAGAGTCATTGTTGTACAACATACCTGAGATTTCCACCCCCTCTACTCATACAAATTGGCACTTGTTCTGTACCTTAGATTCCTAAAGAGTTGCATGAGGTATGGCAAGGCTAGGGATATCCAGTCAATATCTGTCAAGGATAGGATTCAAACCCAGGTTTTCCTGATTTCAAGGCTAAATCTCCATGCACCGTGACCTGCTGCTTCATATTTATCATGGCACTAAGAGAGTTCTTCACCTCCTGGCAATTAGAAGTATTGAGGACCTTCCTTCACTTGAGTGTGTCTTCTGCCCACTATTTTTTTCATTTCATGAGTTGCTCCCCTGAAAACAAACTTGTCACTCCCAGGTAGTTCCTAAGGACAGTGTCTCATTCATTACGCCACAGTCCTCTTCAACAATGAAGGACAAACAAGAACCACGGCCTCACTGGCAATGATCAAAACCAGCTGATAAGGCAATGGCGTAAAACAAGAGAAGCAAAGCCCTCAGCCTGTGCTGGAGATGGAGGAAAGGGAAGGACGCCCGTCACCTCGATTTCCTAAGTCCTCAGCAGCAGGAAAGGACTCTGGCTGTGAGAAACTGACAGAATACTGCTGTTAGTTCTCATTTAAAGAAACGGTCCAGTGTTTGTAATGGACAAATGTGAAGAGACAGCTAATATTATTCTCAACTGTGACATATCATTTCTGCCTCTGATAAGATCTTAAAAAAGAAAGAAGAACGGGCCCACTCTCACATCCCTTTAATTTAACTCTCTACTGCTGTATAGGCATCACCTGGTAATAAAACAGCTTTAAAACTACATGTCCTTATACTTTGCAACTACTAACTATTAAGAAAATCACATATTTTTGATATGATAAATTATTCATGTAAGGGTAATACAGAATTATTAAATGCTGTGCAGTGAGTATGCAGGCTTGTTTGACAGCTACTGGATTGATTGACAGTTGGAGAGTCAGAAGTAACCTGTGGACCAAGGAAATCTTGCCTTTCCTGCACAGGGATGGCGCGTCCTCCTGAACCTCTAAGAACCACTTCCCTGCTGAGATGAAGCAGCTGTTCCTGGCCTTGGTGCTCTACTGAGGGTCCTTCCTGGGACAGGCACCTTTGGGTCAGTCACTGGCCTCCATGGAACTCTTTTTATTTGTTTGCAGAATAAGGGGATTGGACACTCTGACCAATAATGTTTCTTTCAGTTCAAAATCCTATGGCCTTTTGGTCCAAGGACATACTTGAAACCATCAACTTGTTCTATGTGCCCTTCTAAAATATTATTTAATTATTAGATCAATGCAAAAGATACCACTTCTTTTTATCATCCATCAGTAAATAAGTATGGTTTTTTTTCTTTTGGCTAGGCAATTGGGGTTAAGTGACTTGCCCAGGGTCACACAGCTAGTAAGTATCAAGTGTCTGAGGCTGGATTTGAACTCACGTCCTCCTGACTCCAGGCCCAGTGCTCTATCCACTGCACCACCTAGCTGCCTCTTTTATTGCTTTTTTCACTCTCTTCTTTGCCCACCATCCACCTGAGCACTCCTGTATACCCAGTGATAATACTAGCAAAAATAACGAAATCCAAGTATTTATTCATTAAGGTAAATGTTTCTAAGACTACAGGAAAACATCTCGCTAGCCAGAGACTTTACCTAAAATTAAGTCATTTAGAGGATAATGGAACTCTAGTTTACATATAACTACCTGCTGGCTAATTGCAAATATTTTATGCAGATATTCTAATGGGTCTGTGATGCAGATTTCAATCAATTCCCATCTACTCCTCTTAGCTGCTCTTACCTACAATCTCTAAGAGGTTTACCAGTGGATGCATTCAACATGCTGGGAGCCTTTGGCACTTTCTCTTGGTATCTCCTGTTTAATTCTGGGCCCAACTTATTATGTCTGTCCAAGGTGTTTGTGTCTCTCCCTATCTATATGGGTGTATATTCATATATATTCACATACATGTGTATGGGTGTGGCTGAATTGTATATGTTGCTCATCTGACTGTCTATCAGAATCTGGAAAATGGCTTCTTCAGCCACATGTTTTTTCCTTTGTGAATGGTTACAACAGACTATGGGTTTCTCCAGGAGACCCCACATTGTTCCAGACCTGGATTCAACAAATGAAATGTCACCAGTAAACAGACAATCTTGGGCACCTCATGATTGATAGGGAATTTCTCTTCCGTTTGGGCTCTAAACATCCTCAGTGACAAAGGCAAGCGTGCTTTGCAAGCATACATCTTCCTGTTTCATGTTAAGAGTGTCTATTAGAAGGTCATCAAACAAAGTCTCTGTGGTTACATTTTTTCGAGGAATGTTACATGTTTTTTTACATATGCATAGGAGATAATCAGGGTAGCTGGGTGGGTCAGGACTGGACTCAGGAAGATTCATCTTCTGATTTTAAATCTGGCCCCAGACACTAGCTGTGTGACGGGGCAAGTCACTTAACCCTGTTTGCCTCAGTTTCCTCATCTGTAAAATGAACTCCTCTATCTTTACCAAGAAAACCCTAAGTGGGGTCATGAAGAATCAGACACAACTGGACAACAACAAGCCTTCAAAATAATGCTTAAATTCTCTCCCTTCCACCTCTTCCCACCACATGAAAAAGAAAAAGAAAACTCTCGTAACAAATACATAGTCAAGCAAAACAAATTCCCATATTGCCCATTCCTGGAAAAAAAAAAAAGGATCTCTCTCTATACCCTGAGGCCAACCCCTCTCTGTCAGGAGGTCAGCAGCGTACTGTATCTCTGGTGCTCTGGAATTATGTCCGTCCGTGCATGATCACAGTTCTTAAGTCCTTCAAAGTTGTTTGTCTTTCTAATGTCGTTATTGTATAAATTGTCCTCCTGGTTCTGCTCACTTCACTCGGTATCCATTTCTACAAGTCTTCCTAGGTTTTTCTGAAACTATCCCTTTCATCTTTTGTTAAGGCACAACAGTACCCTGCAATCACAGTCTTACAGAGCTGCTTAGGAGCCCTGAGGGGTTCACTGCTCAGAGTCTCACCACCTGTATACGTGAAGGGCAGAAGCAAGTCTTCCCCACTCCAAGGCTACTCTTCCGTCCATAATGCCATGTTCTTAGATATTAGATATTACCAATCAATCACAAGTATCTGTTAAGTATCTCCTGTGTGCCAGGCACTTAAGAGTCAAGAATAATAAGTAAGAGACTCCAAGAAAAACTTTCCGTTACAATCTTCAAACCCAAAGTCACATTTCAAAGGCTGTTCCTTATTCATCCTCACTTTCGCTCCCATCTCTCTCTTACAAAACCTGAGGCACTGCCATGTTGTGACCTTCTGCTGAGTAAAACAAGCTAGAAACATGCTCTGGGTTGGGAAGCAGCTATGGAATACCAGCCAACAGCTACACACATCAAGCAGGATTGTAAACTCATCACTCTCTCCCTGGAGGTCCACGGTCTGCAGCTTGAAAGTCGAGGCCTTGGGAGGAGATCTAATAATAATTCACTTTTTCTCCCCATCTCTCCTTCCCTCTGTATTTTTGGATTTTTTTTTCCAGCCAACTACCTAATGGAGAGAAGCAGGAGAATTCTAAAGCTGTGAGGTCTTGATTTCAGCACATCCCCACCTCCCATTTATCACGTCTCTTCTGCTGGGCCTCTTTCTTGATCACACTGAGTGCCCTGCCAAGTTGATCCAAAGAGTGTGTATGGAGCACCACTGGCTTCAAAGGACAGCCATGCTCGGATCTCCTCCACAGGGGGCTCTGAAAGATGAGATGCACCAGCTCTTCATGTCGACGTCGCTGTCTGTGGCATTGTGCTGTTTGTAACCTTCGCCAGGCTGATCAGGAAGACAAACAAGTCCTCAACTCTTTGCCCACCACGATTTAAACACTGATAGACAGAGCGATTCAATGGATCAGTTTTCAAAGCATCTCTAGCATGTTCCACGTGCTAAATGTACACAGATATGCAAAGGACTTTCAATAAGGCAGCTGAATTTCCCTTTTTTTTCATACAGAGACATTATTTACTCCGTATGTGTTCATTACTGCATAGCCTCCGAATCGATCATCCCCATCATTGCCGATAACTTTTTAATTAGCCACCCTTGTTCAGAGCATTCTGCTTTTGAACACTACAATGGGAGGGGGAAAGGTAGGGAGGTGGGGAGTTCCAATTAGGAAGAAGGAAAGCAAGACAATTAGAGTGTGTGGGTGATATAGCTTATCATCTTTGTACCTTCTGATTTTCACCTATTAAAGCTACATATGGAGGGACCACTGTGATTCTAGCGCAAGGCAGATGTTCAATTGGTGCAGAATTGATCACACTCTATTCAATTCAATTCACGTGCAAGCTATGTGTCAGACACTATCCTAGGCTCTTGAGATACATAGAAAAAAAAGAAACAGTTCCTCAAAAAGCTTATGTACTACTCTAATCCTAAAAAACTCAATACTAAGATTTTGTTTTTAGTGATACGAAAGAAAATTATTCAGTTGCTGGAAATGAATATTCTTTTTACAGGCACCATATTTTATTATATATATGTATAATATACATATATACACACATACATGCATACATACATATACATATATATAATTTTGTTTTTCCCCAATTACATGTTAAAACAATTTTTAACATTTTTTAAAGTTTTGAGTTCCAAATTTTGTCCCTCCCTCCCTCTTTTCACCCTCCCTGAGACAGTAAGCCAGGCACCATATTTTATGAAGAATATTGACAAAAATGGAGCATGTCCAAAGGACGCATATTGTCTATGTGTAATTAGCTGTCAAGCTTTAGTAATGAACCAGTTTCAAACTGACCTATGGCAATGAAGATATGAAAGTCCACTTACACACTTGTGTCTAGCAGATGACCATGAATGGGGGAATGGCTCACCAATTGTGGCACTCAAAAGTAGCATAATATTACTGCATTGTAGGAAACAATGAGGGCCCTGGGAAGACATAGATGGGGAGATGAATGGTGAAAAAAGAACCCAGAAATAATCTACACAATGACAACAATGTAAATGGAAACAATAACAAAATTTGAAATTGAGTGCTCTGTTGACATAGTGGATACAGAGCTAAACTGAGTCAGGAGGATCTGACTTCAAATCCTACCTCAGACAGATACAAGCTATATGAATCTTGTCACCTAGGCCACCTAACCTCTCTTGGACTCAGTTTACTCATCTGGAGAATGAGGATAGTAATAGTTCCTGGCTCACAGGACTGTTGTAAGGATCAAATGGTATCATATAAACAAATGACTTGTAAACCTCAAAGTTCTGTACAAGTGTTCACCCTAATAATTAGCATTATAATGACCAAGCTGGGCATGGAAAAAGAAATATAAGCATGCACTTGCCTCCCTTCTTTGTAAAGGTGTGGGATTGACTATGGAGTTGGGACAGAATCTATATCATTGAACTTGTTTAATGTATTTGTTAGTGTTGCTGAATTACTTTGTTCTAAAGGGTGGCTCTCAGTGTGGAGATGGGGAGGAATATATTGGGAAATGAAAGTGATGGAAAAACAAAGATACTAATAAAACATTTGTAAAATTTTTTAAAAAATGTCCCTCAAACAAACAGAAATCCACTTCTCAATGTACTTCTAAACCAAGCATCCAGAGAACAAGGCTAAGATGGCGAAGGACCCCAAGATCTTGCCACATGAGGGGTGATTGGAGGAAACGGGCGGTTTATTTGAAGGAGAGTTCTAAGGAAGGCCAATTTGACTGTCTTGGGGAGTGCCTTTCTGACCACAAATGCTGTCCAAAAGCTGAAGGAGCTGGCCAAGGCGTCTGAATTCTCAGTCACTGGAGATTCTCAAGAACAGAGGGGGAAACCCCTTGCTGTTGATGCTCTGAAGGCAGCCCTTGCTGGGTGGGGAGGACCACAGGAGCACTCAGGCCCCTCCCAGTTCTGATATTCTGAGGTTCTGTGAGTCCATGAAATGCATCAAGTCAGGAGGTGATTCTGTTGAAGTCTGGCACACGTTCACATTTCACGTATGAAAAGGGATACATCAACTTGACATCATTCTGGATTCATATATTCAGACTTTGATTGTATGTTAGCAGTCCTGGCTTTGTTCTTCATATAAGCTTTCATTTAATTTTAAACCAGAGTCATAATTAGGAATCCTTTCGCCTGGGGCACCCACAGCAATGGTAACTGCACGAAGAACAGTCATACCCTGGATACAGTTGTGCCAGGAAAGGGAACAGTTCCCCAAAAATATAGCCTATACTGTCATAACATTTGGAGAGGAAAACAAGCAGACTCAGTGTGGAGTGACATGATGGGACGTCAGGGAGGTGGAGGCAGGGAGACCTAGGGCCAGGTGAGGAAACAGGGTCATGCCCCACACCCCACAAAGTGCAAGACTGGCTAGTAAAAGCCACACCACGTCCAGATGGTGGCACCCAGGGACAAAACCCTAATGGCCTGATCTTAGTTATGGTTCAAGGTCAAACATTCAGAAATCCTTGCCAAAATAATGGCATTCTGAATAGTCTTTGAAGCAGCTTCCTGAAACATACAGTAAGGAATTATATTATTTTGTTTAGTCTTCTTCCACAGAAAATACATTCTCTTAAGAAAGCTTTGGACAACAAAATCAGGGTGGCTATAGCCCAGACTCAGAGGGAGGAGCCTTGGGCTTAATTCCCAGCTGGGACACTGACTCCCTGGATCACTTTAGGCAAGTCTCATCATTTCATGGAGTTTCCATTTCCTCATCTGTAAAATAAAGAGAGGGGAGGGAAGGAAGGAGGGAATAAGCATTTAAAAAGCACCTACTATGTGCTAAGTGCTTTTCACAAATATTACCTCATTCAATCCTCATAACAACCTGCAAGGTAGGTGCTGTTATTACAGTTAAGGAAACTGAGGCAAACAGAGGTTCAATGACTTGTCCACCTACTAAGTATCTGAGGATGGATTTGAATTCAGGTCTTCCTGACTCCAGGCCCAATGCTCTACCTCCTCAAGCCACCTGCTCGCTGGGCTCAGATAAGGCAACCTCCAAAGTCCCTTTACATTTAACCATAACATTGGATAATTTTACATTTTTTATTGTCTCTTTAGGTAACAAATGAGCCATCTTAGCACGAAAGTGTAGAAGAGATTGTAGAAGGTAAGTTTGGTCATTTGGCAACCCTTCCTTATAAATAATGATGAGGAGGATGATTGTCATGAGAAGCACTTCTATAGCGTTTCAAGGTTTACAAAATGCTTTACATGTTATCTAATTTAATTTTCACAATAATCCTATGAAGTAGATATTATTATCTCCATTTTCCAGATCAGGAAACTGAGGCAGAGGGAGGTTATTTTAACATTTTAAATTACACATTTAGTAAGGAAAAAAAAAACCCAAATCACAATCTGAATATTCATTACACTGTCCAAATTTAGGAAAAACTGAACTATTCCAGATAGGCAGGCAGGTTCTGGTCCAGAATTCCCCCAGTTGGATGACCTCAGCTCTACCCAGCTGGCAGCAAAAGATGCTAATTTGATTGCACACGATCCTTTCAATGCAAAGATTGAATTGTTTTTAGACCACTGATGATTAATGTAGCTATTGATTGGCTGATCAATAAGGCCACAGTGTCTAATTATTGATAATCCCTCTCTAAATGAAAGATCAAGTGTAAGGAGTGCAAGTTACAAAGCCAGAGATAGAAGGTGATTCAATGTGAAGCCTGGTAATTGAAAGTCAAACTAATCCCATAAATTAAATCACAACAATCCATAACATTTACCTGATAAATCCTGGTGAGAGCTGTAGTTAACTTTCAACATTCTGGCCTCCCCCTCCCTCCCCAGCCTTGAAATCCCTCTGCATGCTTCAAAGCATACAACCTTTGAGGAAAGGGAAAAAAATCATTCTAAAGTGATTTACCATTATGAAGTAAGGGACTTGGTGTTACTACCTGGCCATCATCACTTTTCAATGATAGCTCCATCCCTGCATCATTCCACATGATAATGGGGCAAGAGAATATTTCATGAAGCATTTACTTATGAATACAAGGACTGTCTCAGTTTTTCTATTTGTATCCCCAACATTCAGCACAGTGCTTGACATGTAGTAGATACTTAATACAAAAGGGGCCATCCAATCCAATGCCTTTATTTTACAGATGAGAAAACTGAGGCATAGGAAAGTCAAATGACTTGCTTTGGTCATATAGGGGGTGTCAGAGGTTGGAGGGATTTGAACCCAGTTCCTCAGACTACAAAACCAGTTTTTCTTCCCTGAACTACATATAACTTCCCTGGACCTCAATTTCCTCATTTACAAAATGAGGTGGTTGCACCCCATTTCATAGACTTCCAGCCATCATCTTCTACTATAACAAACTCTTGTTCTTAGCACATGTCCGTGGCCTTCCTTTCCCCAGAAACCAAAATCCAAAGACTAGCCTCCTGTGGCCAGGCAAGGGGACACTTAGGACTTTCAGTCAGAGAACCCATTAGTCTTTTTAAATATCTGGAAGAGACTTCCTATGCTCCCCTGAGGCATCATTTGACATCACCAAGCACTTAACAGGCAGGAAGCTGAGGGTCTCTCCAAGTCTCTCCTGCTCCATTTCAGGCCCATTTCCTGCTACTTGGTCCTCATCTCGGATGGAGAAGGTGCTGGTTCACTCCCTCTAGTCAGATCCCCTAAAAGCAAGATAAGCAAAAAGCACGTCTCATTCCAGGCTGGAAACGGGAATCCAGGGTAGAGGTTTTCCAATTGTTTCCAAGAGCCAAACTAGAAGTGATGAAGTTGTGGCATGAGTTAGAGAGAATGTGTTTTACCTGCTGAGAACAGCATTAAAATGATGCTGAGGCCACGACAGGTGCATAAATAAAACAAATGGGGAAATCTCCAGGTGACAGTTCCTCTTTCTGGCTCTGAGATTTGAGAGCAAATGGAATCATAACAGCTGACATGCCTTCAAAAGGTCTGATGTAAGTAAAGTACTTGACGATAATCATCAAATTGTGAGCTACCTAGCCCTTGAAAGTGTGCGAGACCCCAACCCTACATTTTCTCATCAGATTAATCCTAGCAACAGGTCTGTAAGAAAGGCATCATAAGCATTATTATACTCATTTTACAGGTAGGGATACTGAGGCTCAGAAAGATTAAGGGAATTAGGACTGTAAGTCCATCATTTCAGAGCTAATACGGATTACAGGGTATTTTTTTAAATTTGATAGCAGTCTATGTATATAAACTTATAAATGTTTACCCCACAAATTGAGGAAGCATGATATATTTGAATTAACACCAAGGCTTATATTTCTTTTAGAAATGTTAGAGCAAATATGCTTGTGTCTTATGTGAAAATTTTCACTGTAGAACTGTTTTAATTGCTGAGATTGCACACAAGTATGGCTCTAATGTAAATGGTTACAGTTCACATAAAAAAGAAAAAAATCTGTTATAAAATGAACAGTAAGTGGGGAGATAGTTGGATTTTTTTAGCAAACTTGGCTTCATTTTTTGTCTTTAAAAGGAAAGGTCAGCATAAATTCTGTTTCTATTCATGTTTTCCTAGGTATGATATGTGTGTGTGCAAGCCATAGCAGCACATGCTTAGTGTTGTCAGTCAGCGCTGAAAGGGGTCTGTTCCTTCTTGAGCCTGCCTGTGGGGATGGTCTCCTCTTTTAAAGCAGGTTGTGTACAGTATGCTGAAGGTAAGCTAAACCATCAATATCACTAGTGTTCTAAGATATTATTTTTCTGGAAGAACTGGCAAATAGGGGACAGTAGCTTTATGGCAGATTTCCCTGAACATTCAATAACTGATCTTGTCTTATTTATTTTTTTTGGCTTCGCAACTGTGACATAGTTACAACTTCTGTTCATCACATTTAAAATTTGGAGAGTGCACAGTCGGTGGGTAAAGAGCCTTCACTGTTCTTCTTCTTATCACTTTAATTTTTTAAATCACCTTGCTATAGATTTTGTATACATTTTGTTAAATACAGTTCCCAATGGCATAGTACCAATACTTAGAGTTTTCATTTACTAATTATAAATGTTAGGGTCTAATTCTGAAGTCCTCATTTAAAAGTTAGATAGCCAACATAATGAAGTGATTAACTATTCGTACGTCACTTTGAAAGTGTACTGCTTTATGGTAAAGGTGTTTCATTTGTTCATTGTTTTCATTATGTGTGATCACGTTGTATACAGACATAAACCTTCTACTCTTGAACAAAGCAGCTGCTTTTTACCTTTTATTTTATTTTTGTCAATGAAGCTTTTCTTTAAGAAATGTGACTTTAAAGTACTGTCTCTTACATAAAACAGTTGACATTCACTTACTGTAAAGTAAAGATTTACACATAAAGTGGACCATGCAGATTTCTGTATGTTTTCAGCATGCATCATTAGATAATCAAGTCTTTTGTCAACAAGGCATTTGTAGCCATTTTGAAAAGTTTTTGTCTTCACTGCTAGTAAAACAGATAATCTGTAAAAGTTGAAAGTAACCTTCCACTTTTCTATAAATTCTTTATTTAAAGGGATTAGCAAAGACATGAATCTTGCCAAGTTCATGTGAGGCAAAAAATTAGAATCCTAGTTATTTTCATACAATCCTACTGATATACTGCGAGCTTTCATTGTAGTGCATTTTTTTTCATGTAGGTTATGGGGTTTAATTCAGGATGTAACTAATATTTCTGCTGTTTTCTCACTTTTCCTTTTGATGCTGCTGAAAGAGAAATAAAGAAAGGGGGCACAGACCATTGACCGCCTTCTTCAGGGACCTGTTTTGCTGAGACACCAAGTTCACCTTTGTAACAAGGTTATTTCTGATAGCATGTGTAGATAAACATTAGCAAAAAGTTAAAAGAAGATCATTTAAATCAGTTTGGTTTTTCAACACCAAGAAACAAGAGCTTGTTAATATCAGTAGTATTTTTCAAATGATAGGCAAGTATCTAGTACAGTCTCTTATATTTGTTGAGCAATAAACATAATTACTTGTTTACCTGACAAGTATGGAAAAATCAATTTTTTTTAGAGTTTAAAATAGTTTAAGAAATAGCAGATTATTTTTTTTTTGTTCACCTAGGCATGTAATTACAACAAACATGCACAGGGATGGAAAATCAGGACAGCAGGCATTCTGCTGCTGGGTTGTGCCCCATTAGGGACACGAAACGACTACAGGCAAGTAATGGGTGATGTGCTATAGCTATTGGAAGCTCCAGCCTGTCTCTTCAGAGTATAGTCCTTAAAACCACATCCATTTCTAATTATGTCTTTTCAAGACAACCAAAAAATGCCGCTTTTATGTCATGGATAACTAGGTGCGGTTCTTCTAGTGTTCTTAATTTTACTTTACTTGTTCTTTGTATTGTAGGTGCAGCTCAAGGAGGATGATGGCAAGCAGAGGACAGGAGCCAAGTTTTCCCTATTCTCCATAGTTACTGCTTCGTGATGGGGGTGGCTCCGGAATCAAAGCATCGCAGGTTTACTATTGTTCTGGGATCTTTTCTGTGAGTTCCCCAACAAGCTAAGTTCTATGAGTTGTTCTCCCGGGATTTCCAAACGACTCCTTTTCAGCTTACCACCTGCTGCCTTCTCCCTTCCGGGTGCGAGGGTTTTACTTCCAGGAGTGAAGACATCTGATTCCAAATTCCAGCGAGGTCAGTTTTCATGAGGGGTGTTTGGGATGGGAAAATAACTGCCACAGATCCCATCAAATGGGTGTCTTTTCCCTATGAGGTTGAAGTTGCTCGTCTGTTTCCTCAGAATCCTTCCCGACTTCCTCAGCTGCTCCTCCACCTGTCTCAATGCTGTCCTCCTCCAGGTGCACTAGGAAAGCCCAAGGACAGGTGCCCAGTTCAGCTGTCTCAAGGAGGCAGGAAGGGCAGGTGCCATGGATGGACGTGTGTGCCCAGCTGGACTACGGGCCTGAGGAGGTCACCCCTGGCCAGCGATGCAGCCAACTTTAGGGGTTATGAAGTACAACCCTACTATTTTACAGATGAGGAAACTGAGAACCAGAAAGGTGGTGGAATTTGCCCAAGGTCATTGTAAGTGTCAGAAATGGGACTCAAACCTTATCTTCTCCCAGCTCCAAGTCAAGATCTTCTTTCTATAATGCAAAGTGGATTTTCACAGAAGAATAAATAGTATTTGGGACTTGGGCTAAATCTAAGCCAGTTACTATTGTTGCTCAGTCATGTCCAACTCTTCATGACCCCAGTTGGGCTTCTCTTGGCAGAGACACTGAAGTGGTTTGCCATTTCCTTCTCCAGCTCATTTTGCAGATGAGGAAACTGAGTCAAAAAGGGTTGAGTGACTTGCCCAGGGTCACACAGCTAATATGTGTCTGAGGCCAAATTTGAACTCAGGAGTAAGTGTCCTTGACTCCAGGCCAGGAATGCTATGCATTATGGGGCCCCTTATCTGCCCCTTCGAGCCAGTTACCCCATAAACCATCTTTCCATTTGGGATGAGAAAGGAAGGCAGAGGGAATAAAGAAGAGGAAGCTCTTGTTTGTTGGTGCTTGGCTTTTTTATTTTCAATGTCTCTAATGGCATCTTCAAGTCTGGGGCAGCACCACATAGTTTCCCATGAGGACTAGTGAGGAATCACAGGAATGAAGATGTGGCCTCTTCACAGCTCCATGTTCCTGCCTACACCTGCCTGTACTGAGGTTTGAGCAACTCTCTGATGAATTTCTCAAATTTAGATAGATTATTTGGTTCATCCCAAAATTTACTTTTAAAAACACTCATATTCCTCAATATCCAGATTCTTCCTTTCCAAACAATCTCTTCTGAACTCAGACTCATTCCTTTTGGCAGGGTGTTAGGCAGCTACCGGTGGAGACTGTTACGCATTATCAAACATGGCCATTGTGGCAGCTAGGTTTTGTGTAACTGTTTTTCTTTGTGACAAACAACAGGCCTGGGCATGCGGGATGTCCAGAAATTAATTTTAGAATCTTAGAATTTTAGAGTTGGAAGGGCCTCAGGGCTAATTAGATCCAACTCATACCCAACAGGGATTCTGTAACCAGAATTCACTCAACAGTGGGTCATTCAAAGTGGAATCTATGTCCGGGGCAACTACGTAGTATGGTGAATAAAGTGCTGGATCTGGAGTGAAGAAGACCTGACAGACCCTGCCTCACGTACTTAATGGCTGGGTAACCCAGGGTAAGTCGCTTAACCTCTGTTTGCCTCCGTTTCCTTAACTGTAAAATGGGAATCATAACAGCATCTACCTCACAGGCTTGTTGTGGAGATCAAATGATATAATATTTCTAAAGTGCTTAGCATGAAGCCTGCTATAGTAGGTGCTAAATAAATGTCTGTTCTTCCCCTTCCTGCTCCCCACCATCCACTTGTGAACAGTGGGAACCATTAGGAAATTTTTCCTAATACCAAACCAAAACAGGCATCTTGTGACCCCTCTTTACTGCTGCTGGTTCTGCTCTCTGGGGCCAAAAAGAAAAATCAGATTCCTCTTTTATATGACAGCTCCCCATATACTTGAACATAGCCATCATTTTGCCCCTGAGTTTTCTCTTTTCCAAGCTAAGCACCCCCAGTTCTTTAAGCCCACCAGTCCCTTTGCCCTTCTAGTTCCTGCCTTCCTCTGGGTGCTCTTTGTCAATATCCTTCCTGAACTATGGTGGCCAGACCTGAACACACTAACCCAGATCTGTTCTAACGAGGTCAGTCCATTAATAAATGCTTATTTAAGCACCTACTATGTGCCAGGGACCGTATAGGACCATCACCTCCTTATTCCTAGAAATGCCTTTCTAAATGACTCTGATGTAAAAACAAAAGGTATCCAGAAAACAGCAAAAAAAGAAATAAGGAATCACCTCAGCTCTCTGCTGCACTTTGTCCATTCTGATGGAGACCTGGGAAACATTTTGCATGGATCACACAAGGAGGGAGTAATCCCCCTTTCTTCATTCTGGTAGGTTAAGACAATTCCCGCACACCCCAGGTTCCCTTTGGAAACAGAGGGGCTGAGGTCTTGAAGGATAGTGGAGAATGATTGACTACACTGCATAGGTCATGTTTAACAATTATTTCTGCCCTGTCAGTCTCTTGGCTCATGGATTATTTACAGAGTGTTTCCTAACAGCCTGATCATCCGATTCTCTTACTAAGGCGGGGCTGATCAGAAAATTCAGTACTGTTCAAAGCTCTGGAATTCAGATCACAGCTATTGCAAATTCACAATCATTTAAGGCTTCTGTTCAATCAGTCGGGCCCAGTAGCAGCAGTCCATGAGGTCAGCACAAAGCGTATTCAAATGAGGTAAGAAGACCCACACCGGGGGTTTGGAGTAGGGAGCTGGGCACGTGATTGGGCCGGTCTTACAAATGGATGCACAAGTACTAAGAATTAGTAAAAGGAAAACATTACACGCTGAGCTAAAACACTTAGCGCAATGTGCCTGTTGTTGTTATCGTTGTTACTATTACTATTATTCTTATTATTCATTATCTTGTCTCAGGTATAACTAAAGCAAAAATCAGAGCATCAAGATAAAGAAACGAATGTTTAATCTATGTAAGACTAAAATCAAAGAAATCATTTTCAAACCGCTCTATCCATAAGTATTATCTCCCCCCCCAAAAAAAATGCAATGAAAATATAACTTCTTATGTTGATTTATTCATTTTTGAACCAGGAAACATGATTTCACTGGTGTAGATAGATAGATAGATAGATAGATAGATAGACAGACAGACAGACAGACAGATAGATAGATAGATAGATGGATAGATAGATGGATAGATATCTAATGGGAGACTAGTCCCTTCCCCCACAGCTGGCAGGAAGCAAAGATTGCATGGGAAGTGTCATGGGGAACTGGCCAATAATCCCAGTGCTTACAAGCATGTGGAGAGAGCTTGGCTGATACAATTACTGCATGGACTTTGTATAGACATTCTGGAACTGCTTCCATGACTGCTAACCATATGATGAATTGGATTGACTCTTGGATTGACTGCAGCTGTGAAGCCAGGACTGGGGGTGCATCCAAAATACATTGGTTGACCTCATCCTGACTCTTGGCTTGACTTCTTATAACCTGACAGCATTATGGTGAAACACAATGCCACAAGTTGAGAGGCTTTGGACCCTCCCCATCTAAGGCCAGCAAGTGGCCAGGTCATTATGGGCTTGGGCTCTTCACCTCACTGTTTGCTCTTTTTCATTTTTTAAGGTGACAGAGATTGGAGGTTACACTTTGTGAGTTTCAGAAGGTCAAGAGCATGAGCTACTAGCAGACAGATCCAGGGTGGAGGCCATGCTTGGGTTTGGGCCCACTAGTCTAGGTTGGAGGCTGCTAGGATCCATCCCAGCAGCAGTTGAGAAAAGGGCTCATCTGGTAATGATGTTGTATTTGGACTTGGACCTGACAGGACCAAGGCTATCTCGAAACTCCATTAGGTTTGAGACCCCTGGCCCTGGAGCCCTAAGGGGTTAATGGAAGAGTGTACCCTCTAAAGCGTTTGGGAAGTGAGGGGTAATAATTGTACTTTTGTTCTTGTTGTATCCTCAAAGTAAATATCCCTTCATAAAAACTAATCGATGTTAATTAGTTAACTGGAACTGGAAGGTTAATCACTGAAGGTTAACAGAAGGGGAGCCCCCTAGAATGAGGCCTGATCTGATAGCATTAGAGAAAAACACCTTCAAACCCTCAGGAGTACCCCTAGAGCCCTGAAGGGAAGATGTAGTTGGCTTGGCTCTGGAATAGTGAGAGCCCAAACTACTCACAATAGCTAGTTAGCTAGCTAGCTAGCTAGCTAATACAGTATTTATTAAATGTTTACCCCGTACTAGACATTGCGCTAAGCACTGGAATACATATAGACATGCATATATATGCAAATGAGACAGTACCTACCTTCAAAGAGCTTACATTCTAATGGGGGTAACCAACATACAAGGGGGAGTTTAAAAGTGGCAGGGGGAGGGTAGCCAGGTCGGGGCAACAGGGCTGGCAAAGAGATACAGAAGGCTAGAGAGAGAATAAAGCTTGAAGTGAAGTGAGGTTCCTCCATGAAATGGGGGGCAGGGTGGTACAGTGGGGAAAGAGCTCACTCTGAAAACAAGAGACCTGGGTATAAATCCTGACTCTATCATTTGACCTTGGGTAAGTCACTTAATTTCTCTGGGTCTCAGTTTCCTCTTCTATAAAATAAAGAGATAGAATTAGATGACCATTGAGATCCTCTCCAACTATAATCTATGATCCCATGAATCCTACAGGTTCTCCTTCTTTGAACTTGTCCATAATCGGATTAAGTATTCAATGAAGAATTATTGCTGTTTTTCAAAGAGGACCAATGACATCCCAGAGTGATGTCTTGACTCTCGTGAACTGGATTTAAGTGAGTCAAAGTCACATAAAGTCACAGAGAAGAAAATTGTCCAGAGAACATCATAAAAGAAAGGGAAGTGGAATCTTCTTTTCCCACACAAAAAAAAATTAATCATAAAATAGCCTGGCTGAGGAGAGTATTATTTCTGGCCACTATAGAAAATCATACCACTGAAATAGGCTAAGAGGCGTTTTTTAAAATGCTAGGTGGCACAGTGGATAGAGCTCTGGCCTTGGAGTCAGGAGGACCTGAGTTCAAATCTGGCCTTTGACACTTACTAGCGCTGTAACCCTGGGCAAGTCACTTAACCCCATTGCCTAGCTAAAAAAGAAAAAAAAAATCACCATGTAGATTTTTAAATCCACAGAGACATGTTGAGATGTGACACCACTGTTGACATTAGAAATAGCCCAGTGTTTATGAAATGACCAAGACGGCTGATTATCCCCTCTCTGAGATTAACAATTACTGTTGAAGTGGGAGATTTTCTGAAATACAGAGAAAGGAGGAGAGGGGGATTTCAAAAAATGGGAATAGGTAACTTTTGACATCATCAAAATAGCACAAGCTTTATTGAAATGAATAAAAAAAACTTTCATGGATGATGAAGCAAATCTCTTCTAGTCGGGAAGGAATCTGAACAAATACATAAAATTTAATTGAGAAGTATAAACACATGCATGCATGTGTATCTATATGTCACCAAAACCTGGCTTATTTCTTTATTTCAACCCCGATACTGAAAAACATGCAAGTCTACTTTGCTGGTTCAATAGCCTACTCCCATTGATTTAATAATTTTGAGCTGATACACGGTCTTGCTGTCTCTGTCTCTCCACTGACATTATGAATGTCAATTATGAGAGTAGATGAAAAAGTGAAGAAGCTCACGATAGATTTGTGAACATCCTCTGGATGCATATTCCTTTCACTGATGCAAATCACTGCCCCTCCATAACTTCTCATGTTGTGTGATTTATGTCCTTATCTTGCCATAACTACTACATAGATGATCCAGCTAAGGGATTAGAAAAATCAGTTGGGCCAAGAGACAGAAGCTGTCTCAGAAGACATGTACTATGTAACTAGTACTATGAGTGACGGAGGGAAAAGATAGGTGATGGCCAGCAGAAAGATAGAGGTTGTTCCATGGTAATAAATGGCCTGTTCACCCAATTTTTAGGAAAAGATTCCAGAAGGAAAGAGGAAGCCAGCTGAAGCAAAAAGAAAATACTGATTGGCTGAAATGCAGAATGAAGGCAGATGGTTTGTTCCAACTTGATCAAATTTCTGGCCTTCTTCTTCAGCGTTAAGGGGCTAGGACTCTATGCAAGCATCTTAAAACACCTTGGAATAAGCTTTGAAGACTGTCTCAGTAACAGTAATGGAAAGTCAGGGCTGGGGAATATTGACTCTCCTCAACATTTTTTTTCTAAATTGGATTGCTTACATAAACTGAAATGAACACTCATCCCTATTACCTCTAATGTCATGCTCAGTCCCTACCATTTTATTGCCTACTGAACAAAGTTCAAGTCACTCAACCTGGCATTTGTGGCTTTCCACAGTCTAGACCTTCCCTAGCTTTCCAGCCTTAAATCACAATACAATACACCTCAGTCAAACCCAGAACAATACAAGTAACATTTTTTTACTCACATGCTCTATGCAGACTGCCTGGCTGGGTGGGAGGAGTAAAGCATTTAGCAAAAATATGGTCCTCATTCTCAGTTTAATATAAGCTTCTAGAAGGCAGGGACTACTTATCGTTTGTCTTAGTATCCCCCAGGACCTAACTCCATGACCTGTCTATAGTAAGTAAGCTTAAGAAATTCTTTATAAATTGAATTGAATTGAATTGAATTTTCAAGGCATTTACAGTTTAATAACTGAGGTTAGTAGTAATAAGATACACATAACTGTAGGATACCATATGATATAAGTGAGTTAAATATAGCAGGTAATTGGTGACATCAATTCAACAAATTCAGTTCATTGAATATCTGAGTGCTTACTATACACAGAGTTATGTGATACATACCAGAGGAGACAGAGAAGTAAGGTAGTTTTGATTTCATGGAGCTTAAAATCAAGAAAAGGAACTATGACATTCACATAGTAGGCACTTTAATAGTTATTGACTGACTGACACAAATAACCATAAAAAAAAAACCAGCCAGTAATAGCTGTCTGTAGCAGCATTTATAAAGTGCTTCATGGTCTGTGAATAATAATGTAGTGTAATTCATGGTTTTGCATATATTGCTTCCACATAAGTATGGAAAAGAGATATGAAGTCTTATGTGAGGTATGAGGGAGAGAATATTGCCTCTGAGTAGGTAGCCCAGAGGCTTCATCATGGAAAAGGTAGCATTTGATCCTGATCTTGAAATCTACTTAGAATTGCAATAGACAGACAGTGAGAAGACTGGACAAAGGCAGTATATTCCAAGCATAGGGAGCAGTAGGGGCAAGGGCACACAGGTGGGAAATCTCCTAAGAGAAATAATAAGTAGTTGTATTTGACTGAATCATAGACCACAAGGTGGAGAGATGAAAACACTGGACCTAGAATTAGGAAGACCTGGGTTCAAATCCTATCTCAGACACTTCCAATCTGTGTGATGCGGACCAAGTCAGGTAGCCTCCCTGTGATTTAGTTTTTTCATGTAAAATGGGTCTAATGATAGTACCTACCTCCCAGGGTTGTGGTGAGGATCAGATATTATAATTTATGTAAAGCACTATGCAAACTTTAAAGTACTATAAATGCTAGCTAATACAACTACCGCTATTTCTATTATTACTAATACTGTTACTAGCATTCTACTATTACTGCTGCTACTACTATACTGTAACTATTACTACTTTACTATTACCCTACTATTACTACTACTACTACTCTACTATTACTACTACCACCACTTCTCCCCATCAGTATTACTACTACTACTATGTTAGTACTACTGCTCTATTATTACTACTACTACCATTACTATTACCGCTACTACTCTACTATTACTACCACCACCACTGCTACTACTACTCTACTGCTACTCTACTGCTACCATTACGGTTAGTACCACTACTACTACTACCACCACCACCACTACCACTACTACTCTAGGTGAACTGGGGGGGGGTGAGGGGGGTGGAATCCCACTCCACCTGCCCACTCAAAGCAGCTCATTGTTCTTAGAAAGCTTTTTTTCCTCACACAGATCCCATCTAAGGTAGGCTCTGAATGACAGATGAAGGAGGTTATACTTAGTCATCTTTGGTAGCAGGGAGACACTAAAGGATTTTTAGCAGGGGAGTAACATGTTCAGACCTGTATGTTACAAAGATTACTTCTGCTACTTTAGGAAAGACATCTTAGAGACAGAAGAGACTGTAACCAATAAGATGAGTCTGGAGACTACTACCCAAATCCTAGCAAAGGGAAGATCACTTTCTCTGAAGCGTAAGAGAAACTGAAGGAAATGAGACCAGTCAGGAGGCTACCACATTAGGTCAGATAAGAGATGAAAAGGGCTAGTGTGAGTGGAGACATATGACTGGGAATAGAAGTCACAGGACTTGGCAATTGATTGGAAGGGGGTTGGGGTGGAGAGGTGGAAGGAAGTCTCTTTAAAGAAAATTTGTCAAGACTGCATGACTTTATAAACTAAACCTGAATGTAAACATTTAAGAAAAAAAAAGATCAGGTAGTGTTATTCTAATAAGCAAACCAATTAAAAGTCTACACTGATTGATCAGTGCCTCATTTAGATGATTAATTCATTCTAACAATGTTTTGTTGCGTTGTGATGTTCAATAACCTAATTGCTCTAATTTTAAGTGTTTCTAATCAAAAGGCTCTTAAAGTCATCTCTAGAAAATTAGAAACAATTAGGTGCAACCCAGGTGTTGGAGAGTCCCTTAAGCCATGCTGGGGAGATCTCAGGCAGAATTAAAACATTTCTCTAAACATTCCTTCCGAATTACTGAAGTTTGGTTGAGCTAGGATTCAGCCTCCAGGGCTTCCTCTCTAGTATACAATACTGGCTTCTAGTTTTGTCCCATCTAGAATCGCCTGAAATTGCCAACATGTCTGGTTACTCATCAGCAAATTCTCAGAAACAGCAAACAAAATTCCTGAAGACGGAATGTGAGTGCAAATGGCATAAAGTACTACTTTGCAACACAAAAACTAAACTCAAAGGATTATTTACTACTAAGACATGGTATAAACAGAAACCACAAACAGGTTTAAGAAGAGTTTCTTCCAAATGGTCCCTCAGGTTTTTCAAGGCTATGAAAGCCTAATACAATCTCTTACAGGTTCCACAATGCTGGAAAGACTTTGAGTGTGGGTCCAGCAACAAGTGGAATGTCTGTCCTCTGATGACCACTCTAGCTAAGTTTAGGGAGATTCATTACCACTTTGTCTACAAGGTCATGAATTTTTCAGCCCAACCCCTCTGGGAGCCCATGAATGAATGAATGAACAAATGAATGAATGGATGAAAATGATTAATATGCATCAGGCATATGAAAGGAGATATGATCTATACCAGAGGAGTGCTTTCCTACAACCAAGTCACAAATCCTTGAAATATTACTGTTTTGTATTTAAGAAAAGGTTAGATTGATAGCCTTTTTATTTGGTAGAAGGTAAGGAACACATCTTCAGCCCTTTGAAGATGAAATGATCTCCTAAAAGGAAAGGAAAAGGACACAGCATTTATAGAAAGCCTACTATGTGCCAGTCACAGTGGTATTATTTTCAATAAATGTTATCTGATTTGATCCTCATAACAACTCTGCAAGGCAAATTCTATTATTAGCCACATTTTACAGTTGATGAAACTGAAACAGAGTTTAAGTGACTTATCTAGGGTCATATAGCTAATAAGTGTCTGAAGCTGGATTTGAACTCAATTCTTCCTGGCTCTAGACCCAGCACTTTATCCACCAAACCACAAGATAGATGCCTCTGCAGAGTAACCATGTCTAACTCAAAACATCGTTTAGTATAAGAGAAAGCTGAGTGCCGTAGATGGTCCAGTGGAACATTTGCATTTCATCTTTAATCCTAATTCTATGACAATCAAAGATATGTTTCCTTTGTGATTTTTAAAACATACAAAGTCTTGAAATAAAATATTTGCCAGCATCCAGTTCTTGACAGTGGAGCTGTATTGTGATTTGTTTTTACTAAAGGCATCAACAGTCACGGTTTCTTATGCTCACATAATATCTGGCAAGACCATAGCTCTTCACAGGAAGGTCTTTGAGGGCATTGCCTCAAGTGCCTACGAGAAGAAGTAAATCAGGGGTTCTTTGGGAAGCAAAACAAGCTCCTTATTTTTTGCCCAATCCAATCAATCCAAGCCAGAGTCAGGAAGAAGATACTCCTCTGTTGAATTTTTCTGCCAATAAACCATCACAGAGCTGAGGTAGTTTATCTCTTTGCCCTCATTTCTTCATCACTAGAATGAGATGCAATTTATGAATTGCCATTGGTGTCTTTGAACATGCAAAAGAACAAAAATATTTTGTTTTAAAATGCATGTTAATGTAATGTCATGCAACATAGTATAAAAGGCATTGATTTAAACAGGGAGCAGGAAGTAATGTAAACTGAGCCCCAAATGGGACAGCTCACAGTTACAGAGTAAGTACATCCAGGCACACAAGTAAAGAAAGGCAGCTTCCAAGTATTTAATTATCATCTCTTCACAGATGACCCTCAGATCTATATATCCATTTCCAGTCTCTTTCTTGAACTCATGGCGCACATCACCAAATGCCTAGTGGATGCTTAAAACTTAGTGTCCCAAAGACAAACCAAATTAAACATATCCAATACAGAACTCATTATCAACCCCCTTCCCAAACTCATCCTCTTCCAAATTCCCCTATTTCTATCAAGGGCACTACCATACTTCCAATAACCCAGCTTCCCAAACTCAGGGTGATTCTCAACTCCTCCTCTCCTTCACCCTGCATATCCAATCAGTTCCAGGTCTTATTGCTTCTTACTCCTCATCCCTCCCATCTGTCCCCTTCTTATTACCCACATGGCCACCACCCTAGTCCAAGTCCTCATTACCTCTTACCTAGATTATTACAAGAATTTCCTTTCTCTGTGCCATCCTGCACACAGCTGCCAATGTGATTTTCCTAAACTGTAGGTCTGGCCATGTCATTCCCAAACTCAAAATTTCCAGTAGTTCCTATCACTTCTAGAATAAAATGTAAACTCCTCTATTTGCCATTTAAAGTCCTTTACAAACTAGCCCCATCTTATCTTTCCAGCCTTATTATATACTGCTCCCCTTCACATACTTTATAGTCCTGCCAAACTCAATTTTATTCTATTTTTTTGATAGTATTTCATCTCTCACCTCTGTGCCTTTGCATAAACTGTTCCTTGAACTGATCCCACCATTCTGGAGAGCAATTTGGAACTATGCCCAAAGGACTATAAAATTGTGCATCCCCTTTGACCCAGCAATATCACTTCTAAGTCTGTATCCCAAAGAGATCGTAAAAGTGGGAAAAGGACCTACATGTACAAAAATGTTTATAGCAGCTCTTTTTGTGGTGGCAAAGAATTGGACATTGAGGGAATGACCATCAATTGGAGAATGGCTGAACAAGTTGTGGTATGTGAATGTAATGGACTACTGTTGTGCTATAAGAAATAATGAGCTGGAGGGCTTCAGAAAAACCTGGAAAGACTTATATGAACTGATGCAAAGTGAAATGACCACCAGGAGAACATTGTATGCAGTAGCAGCCACATTGTGCAATGACTAACTTTGATAGACTTAGCTCTTCTTAGCAATGAAAGGATTTAAGATGACTCCAAAAGACTCAGATGGAAAATTGTATCCACATCCAGAGGAAGAACTAGAGCATGTGAATGCATATGGAAGCATACTATTTGCTCTTTTTTTCTGTTTTGTTTTGTTTCTTCTTTCTCATGGTTCCTCCCATTGGTTTTAATTCTTCTTTGCAGCATGACTAATGTGAAAATATGCTTAATATAAATGTATAAGTAGAGCCTATATCAGATTTCATGCCATCTTGGGGAGGGGGAGGAGAGTGAGGGGGATAAAATTTAAAATTCAAAATCTTACAGAAATGAATGTTGAAAACTAAAAAATAAATTGTTTTTTTTTTTAAATTAACTGTTCCTTGAGCTTAGAAGGCATTACCTCCTCACTCAACTCTTAGAATTCCTAATTTTTTTCAAACCTCAGCTCATGTACCAGCTTCTACAAGATGCTTTTCCTGATCTTTCGCCTACCACTCACCCCCATCTGCCAGACCCTTCCCTGAAAAATTACTTTATATTTATATAAAACTGTATTTATATTTATACATAAACATATATCTGATATATTGTATATCTCTAATATATAGTTATATGTATATGTGTTGCCTTCCCCTATAGAATGTAATCTCCTTGAAGGCCAGAATGGTTTCATTTTTGTTCTTATAGCCCCAGAACATAGCACAAGGCTTTGAATGTAAGTGGGTATTTATTAAAAACTTGTTAATTGATTGGTACAGACCAGCCTAGGTCACAGCAGCATAACGGGCCTAGGCAGAATCCAAGGTCAGACAGATCACAGTTTCTGTCAATCAACTCAGTATGGAATTTGTTAATAGACCATTCTAGGCAGGGTCATTAGATAAAGCCCAACAGGCCAGTTTCAGCAAGGCTTCAAGCAGGCAACAAAGACTTAATTAGATTCTACAGTAGTACCAAGGAGAGTTCCCAATGACTGAAGCCTTTATTCTGGGCAGCAAGGGCTAACTGCCTAGCCCTGACCTAGGGCATAACTTTCTAGGCTGGGGGGAGGGGGTGGTGGCCTGGATTATTCAGAACAAACCATACTGTCCTATTCAACTCAATTAAATTAAACAAAAAAAGTATTAATCACTTATTTTGTGCAAGACATGGTGGTACAGACACAGATAAAAAATTATATGCTTGTCCATGGGGAGCTACATGGGGATGTAAAACGTATTGCACAAATAATATTAACACAAGTTAGAAAATGAATGATTATGGAAGAGAATGCAAAAAGAAAAACATGAGAAATTCAAAAAAGTAGAAGCATCAGGGAAGGAGGAGTATGCAGAAAGTTGGGGAGAAGTGACAAGTGAAAGTCATGAGCATGGCTTACTCTTCCTAGAAATTTAGAAATAAAGAAAAATGGAGATGGCACAAATGAAGATCATGAGGTCAAGGGAAGTTTGGGGCAGTTGTTGGGTTTTGTTTTCTGTTTGTTTGTTATTAGGATGGAGAGACCTAGCCTGGTTTATAGAAAGGAAGAAACTAGCAGGAAGATATAAGATGGAAGGGCATAAGTGAGGTAATATAGTCTCAGAGAGTATACAGTGTGGCATCAAGAAAGCAGACAAATGGATTCACTTTGGTATTAATGAACCATCTCATCCTCAGAAGGGGAAAAAGGGAAGGAAGAGGGAAGAGAATAGAGAGACTTTGATGGGGCAGTGATGGGGGATTGGGGAGTTCACCTTGAATAGCCTTAATCTCGGTAAAATAAGAAATAAGGTTATCTGTAAGGGGAAAGGGGAGAGATAGTTAGAAAGTTAGAGGAAAGAGAAGATTGGAGGAACTACTGTCAGGAATATGATAGGAATGAATTGATAAAAGGATTTCCATGCAACAATGAGAATCTAATTGAAGTTGGCTAGCATGAATGACCCAGTCAGCATGATTTTATGATCTCCTATAGAAGTGATGTACTGTTCAGGAAAAGGAGCAGAGAAGGTTAATGATATCGGTCATCTAAGGTTAGGGATTAGTAAAACGGGAACAATGGAAGATCAAAGAGGTAGGGAATTCTAGAGGAGAGTGTATTGTTGAAATGGTCAAGACTGTGAAGGATACCAGCATAGAAATGAGGAACTAGGAAAACAGAGAAGGATTGAAAGGAACAGAGGTCACTGGGACAGATATGAAGAAGTTCAGGAGGATGAGACTGGTCAGGTGGGGAGTTCAGAGTTCAGAATCTTGGAAGAAAAGTAAATTAAAATAATTCTGAGGTCTATGATAAATAGTAGAATTAGACTGGAGTACAAAGTAATAGAATTCAAGCAAGTTAAGGAACTGAGAGATCAGGGTTTGAGAAGAGTCATCAACATTAGTAATGAAGTCACCAAATGCTATGGCAAGGTGAAGAGATTAAGGAAGACTAAACAAAGTCCTGAAATCTTTGAGCAGGTAGTAGATTATCCTCAAAGTTAGTAGATGGCAGCAACAAGGATGAGGCAAAATGACAGAATTATATCCTGTAATGTTTGAGTGATAGAAATAAAGACATGGCATGGAAGTGTCCATGGATAGCAAGGAGCAGGCTGACTCTCCTAGCCTGATAAATAGGGTACATGAAAGCAGCACAGCCAGTGCTGAGGAGTATAAGAAACATCGTCTTCAGAGAAACTCCAAACATCAGTTATTGAGAATAATATCACAGTGGAAGAAGTTTAAGAAAAAGAGATCTAAGATAATGAGAAATTGTCTGACAATTGAACAGAGGCTCTAAATGGCTCAAAAGAAGGGCCAGGTCAAGGAGGACAGTGACTGAAGTGAGATGGGTCAATTTGAGACTAGGGAGATGGAACAGGAGGAAGAACTTTGGGCCTAAAGTTAGAAGGGTTTGGAGTGACAAGAGGATGCAGGATATTGGGCATTAGCTAGAGGACTTGCTGGCCATAGGATGATTGGTTTCCATATGGATACAAAGCCCTAAAATCTTGGCATCTTATATCTATAATTTCTATCCATCTAAGACCCCAAGGGGAGCTAGAAGAGAACATAGAGATCAGTCATTCCAGACCTTCATTTTACCAATGAAGAAACTGAGGCTCAGAGAAATTAAGCAACCTGCTCATTGTCACACAGCAAGTTAAATCAAATAAGATAATGCATTTTAAGCACTCTGTAAACAATAAAGCAGGAAAAATCAACTAACATTTCGCTATTATTCAGGCATCCCAAGAAGGTCAAGGACAGAAAGGTGCCATCTACACAAAAAGATCTAGAACAGTATTTTTGTGGTAGCAAAGACCTGCAAACAAAGACAAACCCTATCAATTGGGGAATGGCTAAACACATTATGGAACATGAATATTGTAGACCATTACTTTCACCTAAGAAGCAATATATATGAAGAATTGAGAAAAGTATGGGAAAACATATGAACTGATGCAGAGTGAAGTCATCAAAACCAGGAAAACAGTATGCACAAATTATTTCCACAATATAAATTTTTAAAAAACTAACTACCAAAACAACTTATTATTATTATTATTATTATTAGAATGCTGTATAGTTATAATGATAAAAAATTTTTCCTTGAAGATAGATCAAAATGCAATATCTTCCCTTTTTTTTTTATTTTGACAGGGAGGAAGGAAGAGGTGACTGCATATGTGAAACACTTAATATGCTGTTATGCGCAGTTGATGTGTTCATTTTGTTGACCATCCCCTTTTCCCCTCTTTTTGTTTTATTACAAGGAATAGTTCACTGAGTAGGGTAAGGAAATAGGGTATGTATTTAGAAATTAAGGCAATATAAAAGCAAAATATTGATTAAAATGTTATTTGTCAACTACCACTATTGTCATCATTTTTTTTAATTATTTGCCAAAGCTAAAATTAGATTTCAGGTCTACTGGGTCCCCATTCCGGTGCTCCTCAGTAGACTTCACTAGTTGCATCATCAGGGCCTTTGTCTTCTTCCCCAAACACGTTCTGGCCAAGAAAGGAGGTGTTACACTGGTAGGGATACTGCAGGAGGTCTTAGGGATGTAGAAATGTATTTCCAGTGTCTTTGGGCTACTTGTATATGTAAATCACTTAATTGTAACAATACCTTAAAAGTAATTCAACCAAGATCCCTAGAGTAAAAGTCATTGAAATCTTTATTTCTAAAATCAGTAAAAAAAGAACAAATGAAAATATCAGCAGCCATCACGTTTTGGAACAGCTAACACATATTTCTATCTTCTCCATTAGGAGTATAAAAAGAAAAATTTACCACACACCTAAAACCTTGCCCTCCTCAGGATTCTCTTGACAGTAAAAACAAATGGTGGCACAATTTTCACCAAGAAGCACAAAATAAGCCTGTTGGGAAATACCGGGCTTGGTCTCTTCCACAACAAACCATTGAGTTACTCTGAGATTAACCTCTTTTCTGTTTTCCCATTACCATACAATTAATGATCTCAAGCCAATACCAAAAAAGGCTGCTTTAAGTCTCTGAATCACATCACGGGAAGGGACCTCAGGGATGTCCAGCCTCTACCTGAAGAAGAATTTTCTCTACAACATCCCCACAAAGTGGTTTTCCAGCCTTTGCTTAAAGACAGAGCCTGAGGGGGACCCATCTTTACCCAACCAGCCCATTCGCGTTTAGGACAGTTTCCATTGTTCTTCTCAACATTAAGCCAAAATCTCTCTCTTTGCACCCCCACTATGCTTGTGTCACATAAACATCTGAAATTCAGTGTGTCCAAAACAACTTATTATCTTTCCCCCCAAACCCTCCCCAGTTCCTAATTTCCTTAATACTGTACAGAGAATCACCATCCTCTGAGTCACCCAGGCTTTGCAACCTGAGTGTCATCCTTGACTCCTCCCTTTCTCTCGCCCACCATAACCAATCATTGCCAAGTCCTGTCATTTCTAACTTCATAACATCTCTCCTCCGCCACCACCACCAGCCTGGTCCAGGCCCTCAGCCCATCATGCCTCAACTTTCACAGTATTCTTCTGGCCAGTCTCCTTGCCCTCAGCATCTCCTCATTCCAGCCTGTTCTCCACTCAGCTGTCAAACTGATGCAAGTCTGATCATGTCACTCTCCTATTTAAGCGACTCCAATGGCTCCCTACTGCCTCCAGGATCAATAGAATGTCTTCTGTTCGACTTTTAAAAGCCTCCATAACCTGTTCCCTTCCTACCTTTCCAGGTTTCTCAAATCTCCACCTACTCTTCCATCCAGTGACACTGGCATCCCTACTGTTCCTTGAACAGTATACTCCATCTCCTGGCTGGACTTTGTTACTTGCTGTCTTCTATGTCCAAGACTCTTTCTCCCCTCACCTATATGCTCCCAGGCTTCCCTGGTTTGCTTCAAGTCTCAGCTAAAGTCCCACCTTCAGCAAGAGGCCATTACTCATCCCCTCTTTATGCTAGTGCTTTCTCTCTGCTGTTTATCTCTGACTAATCCTGTATATAACTTGTTTGCATATAGTTCTCCTCCCTGCCTCTTAGACTGTGAGCTCCTTGAGAGAAGGGACTGACTTGAAGTTCTCCCATTCCCAGCACTTAGCATACTGCCAGGCACATATTAGGTCATTGCTAGCTGATGGACTGACTGCTCCAAATTCTTCCATCAGGGGCCAACTAGAAAAAGTCTAACATCACTTTCACATGACAGGCCTTCAAATACTCAAAGATAGCCATCATATCTCATGTCTTCCTAAATCTTCTCTTCTCCAGGCTAGACACAGTCAGTTCCTTCATTATACCCTTATATGATATGATCTGAGTGTCCGCCACCATCCTGGTTAATTTATGGAATATTTCATTTATTCCCTTATAACTCACTGTCATGACACAATGTTGATAATGTGCGCATGCGCACACACGCACACTCGCGTATGTATACAAACTTTGTTCTTAAATTGCTTTCATGTTTTCCTAAATTCCCAATATTTTCCCTTCTAGGGTTAGTTATATCTACATAGAAGACATTACACAGGATTAATCTTTTCTGCTCTCTTTCGTCTTTTTTCCTGTGAAGTCCCATAGAAATGACAACAGAATGACAAGTTAGCTACCCCTAAAGGACATACTTTTGGAAGAGCAGATCCAGAAGCTGGGATCCTTTTATCTTCCTTCTATGAACACTAACCAGAGGAGATCAGACAATAATCAGCGCCTGCTCTCATAAAGAGCTTCTGAAATGACAGCTCTGGGCTCTTCGGCTCACCTTCATTACCCCCACCTACCATCTCCTTGTCTGCAGTTAAGGAAGCCTGACTTGCTCCTGAACCTGGGCCAGTGGGAGAGCGTGACTAAGACCCCTCAAAGGCATCTACTCCAGGTTATTTAGCATTTTGCATTGTGGTCGAAGAAAGAACATCATCAGAGAGGCTGGGATCAGTCACCAGGAAGGCAGATCATAGAGCAAAAGTGAAGAACTCTAGTCTTAATTTTAAGTTAATATCTAAGACCTAAACAGGTATTGGAATCACAAGCTAATAATAGGGCAGAGGTCTGTAGCCATCAGAGTCAGGAATGGTCCGTGTAAGTAGCTGCTCTGACAGCTACCTGAGTGTTCCTGCTGGGATCATAGTATTTTCTTAGACTTAGACCCCCATTATAGCCTGCCCGGAATCTATTGGCGTCCTGTCGGTATTATCCAACATTCTATATCTGCCTTCCTGCTTCGTGTCAATCTCCAAGTGTGAGCAGCCCGCCATTCATGCCTTTGTCAAAGTCAGGATAGAAATACCAAGAAGTAGAGAGCTCAACACAGATACTCTGGGCTTTCCAGGAAAGACCTCATCCTGAGGTGACATCAAACCATTAGTGGCTGACTACTCTTGGGATCCAGCCATTCAAGCAATTCCAAATCCACCTGACTCTATCCCTGCTTAGCCTACAGCCCTCCAGCTTTTTTCACATAAGTAGCATGAGAAACTTTGGCAAACATCCCAATGGTCCTACTGCAAATAAAAAGCATTGTATCGATAAATCTATTGTATCAAGATCAAAGCAACTGGGATACAAATAGAGGAAATCAAAAAGGAGGACTCTCAACTTACGTTAAAGGTTAACGTAGACTTCTGCTTTCTTCAATCACAAAAATTTGTGGAGAGATAGATGGGGAAACAGGTTCAGAAAGCAGACTGATACTGACCTGGGAATCAGGAGACTTTGATCCACTAGTTCTGCTGCCATATTTGGGGCAAATCAGCTAAACTCTCTGGGCTTCAATTTCCTCATCTGTAAAGTGAGAAAGTTAAATTAAGGAGATCTCTCAGGTCCTTAAGGAACCATTACATATCTATGATCTTAATGCCTTCTATTCCACAATTCCTTTGTTCTCCATAAAAGCAAAAGGATCCTCAAGAAGTAACACTTTAAGCCTTACAATGCTTGTAAATGGATAGATAAGTTCCTTTCCCTGGGAAGTTCTGACAAACTCCTTGAGGACGGGGGGGGGGGGGGGGGGGGGGGGGGATGTTCATTGTTGTGTTTGTATCTCCAGTACCTGACACATAGTAGGCATTTGACTAATGCTTCATTATTGATGGATTGATGAGGGCAGTGAAGGTCTGACGGGGTGGACGGGAAGTCTGGGAGCAAAACTCCTCCTACTTCATTCAGCTGATTCACAACTGAGGTTCCCCTTACAGTACAACCATCAATACAACTTCAATAGAGAATGGCAGATGTGATGAGAGATGTGATCTATCCCCAGAACTCCAGAAATATCTATTCCTGGTGTACTCCACTGCAGTGGTACCAAGCTCAAACAGAATTGGGGCCACCAAGGACCCCTCCAGGCTAAGTATTGCCTTAGGTTGAAAGTGGAATGTTATCTATGTGTTTCTGATTTTTATTTATCTTGTTAACTATTTCCCAGTTGCATTTGAATCTGGTTCTGGCCACATGGGAGTGGTGTGGGCTGCATAGAGCCCATGCCTCTGTGTTTGGCACCTCTGTTCTATAGGGTAGACTCAAGCCCCCGTTTATTTTACTTTTTTTCAGCTGCCCATTTGAGAAAAAAGAACAGCAACAGTAATGAAAGTTGACCAAATGGGTCACAATCTAATCCACAAATGAGTCTTTGCATATATTCGGAAAGACTGTAAAAGCAAGCAGAATTAGAGAACACCTTTGGCTTTAGAGACATCCCTGCTAGGAGACTCCTGCATAAATCACACGTATAATATTTCCCATACTAAGCGATACTATTTTACATATACAAAACTCATCATTTCTTTTCATTGAAAAGATTTAGACAGTTGGGTAGTATTTATGGTTTTAATTTGTCTGCATCGGTAAATAATATCCCACTTAGCAGGTGGCTTCCCAGCAAAGACTGAAACAACCCTAACAAACAAACAAACAAACAACACTTCATTTATTCACTCCATCATATGAGGACAACATAGCCTAGTGGATCATAGACTGACCCTGGAGTCAGAGAGACCTGGGTTTGAGTTCGGCTTCTGACGCACATTGGCTGTGTGACCCTGGAGAAGTCACAGAACTTCTTGCTGCAGCTGCTCTGCGTCTGCCCACGTGGATCAAAGCATCAGCCCGTTCAGACAACAACAACAAAAAGAAAAAGTTGTATCTCTTTTTGATAGAGGCCTATGACTTCATCTGTGTGGGGAATTCCTTAGATGAAAACTCTTTTGGCTAATAATCACTACTATTTATATAACACTTCAAGGTTTGTAAAGTGTTTTACAAACATCATCTCATTTGACCCTCAACAACCTTGGGAGGCAAGTGCTATTGTTATCTCCATTTTATGGATAAGGACACTGAGGTAGACAGAGGTTAAGTGACTTGCCCAGGATCATACAGCTAGCCAGTGTCTGAGGCTGGAATTGAACTCAGGACTAGCTCTCTAACTACTGTACCATTTGTCCTGAAATTTACAGTCTGAGAAAGTTACCTGGGACACCGAGAGGTTAAATTGACTTGCCTAGAGTCACACAAGCAGTCTCTACCATAAGCAGGACTTATACCCCAAGGCTGCCCTTTTCTCCATGTGCCAGAACGTGTACAGTGTGTATGTATGGGGGTTTGTGTATGTCAGTACAGGAATAATGCATTGAGGAACGTGCATGTACATGTGTATGGGGGGTACATGTGTGTATTACGTGTGTATGCATGTCTATTGAATATGTATTGTGCGTTCTGTATTGTGTATATGTGTGTATATGTTCAGTGTATGTGTGTGTACTATGGATGTGTGTGTGTGTCCCCATTCCCATCGGGAACTCAGTACTGGGGATCAGCTCTCCCCTTTTCTTCCTGATCCATAAAGCTATAATCCGCACCTAACACAGAAAAGGTTCAATAAATACGTGGTGAGCCCAACAGTGAATGAACTGCTTCTTATATGTTTTCTGTTTACTAATTGTAGCAATCCAATATGGAACCTGGAATGTCATCAATCTACCCTGTTAGGCTTAATTAACCATGTCAGCATGTCTTTGAAGTATCTGACTTGTGTTTCTCTGAAACAGAAGTAGTGCGACTCCAACCTCTCTTTCCACCGCTAACACCCAATTCCCCTTCATATAGTCTGTGTTTCAACCAGATTGGCCTGTGTTCCTCACTGTAAGCTAGGTACTTCAGTTCCCACCTCCATGCCTTTGCATTGGCTGTCCTCTGTGCCCAGAATGCCCTCTCTCTTCACATCCACCTCTTGGACTCCCCAGCTTCCTACAAGGCTCAGCTTGGGCGCTGTCTCCTATGGAAAGCCTTTCCTGAACCTCTCATTTATCAAGGCTCACCCCCTCCTCAAATTATCATACATATTTGTAAATAAGTATATATTACACGCACGTATTAGTTACATAATGGGTGCATACACAATGTATACATGTACATATATGTATAGGTGCGTGTGCATATATCTGCATACATAATATGTATGTGTATATATTTACATGCATGTATATATTTACACAATGTGCCACAGTAGCTCCTTGAGAAAAGAGATCCTTTTTATCTGTGTCTCTAGAACCTTATACATAGTAGGTAGATTGGTTTAGATTGGTGGTAATGACTAGAGTTCTGGCATTCTTGACAGAAGAACCCAGGTTCCAATCTTGTCTCTGAAATGACCTGGCTCTGTGGCCCTGGGCGGGACATTTAACCTCTTCACCCTCCCCTCTCCCCAGGTCACTGTCTAACATGTTTCTATTAAGTCCAAGACAGGTTGCAAACTGTATCAGTGCAGTGAGTTTCCACACCAGGAGTTCCCGCAGTTTTATTATTGTTTAAATGTTCTCTACCTTAAGTTTGTGTTTAATACATAACCTTGGCATCACGGCTTTTAAATGCATAGATTAGCATTTAAGTAAGGCTTCATTATTTCCTTGGAGTGGCAGGGTTTCCTAGTGGATGCAATATTTGATTTGGAGTTAGAAAGACCTAAGCTCTAATACCACTTCTGACATTATCTCTGTGACCATGAGCAAGTCACCCAACCACTGAGAGCCTCAAGCAAGTCTGTAAGACTTGTCTAATAAGTTATTGATGAGGTTTGATTTAAGCTAACAGATGGAATCACTGCTCTTTGCCATACTATCTACTTACAGGAATCATTAGGATATTTTGGATTCACTGATTTACAAAAGCCATTGTAAACTGAGAGATTATTAGTCCTAAAAGTACAGATTGAGAAACTGAGGTGCAATGCTAATCCAGTTGCCTGAGACAGAAAGAAAGACAGGAAAAGACTGCAGACTAAGATTTACAGTTCTAGAAACCTATTACACATCACTTTGCCTTCTGAGTGATAAAGCTGTAGCAGCGAATTTCCCAGGATTCATCAATAGACTAAGATTTTCCCAGTCTCTTATTTCCTTTGACATTACTTTAAAAAGAGGATTGTGTTTTCTTTCTTCTTCACTTCACTTAAGTCTAAAATATATTTTAGGAAAAGACAATCTCATCAATCCAGAGCCCAGAAAACCTAATAAGTGGACTTTTGACATGTTACATCATAAATGAACCTTCCAAGTTTGTAAGTGGTCCTTTGACAGGATGCATCATGTCAATCTATAGCTCAGAACCTTTCCAGCTACAATCCATAATTCATGTAGTAATGGATCCTGAAAAATTCCATTCCTTCCTTTCTTCTATCAAGGGCAGATCTGCAGGTGCAATCTTAAGATTCACCAATGGGGGCTCTGTTGATACAGCCCGACATGAGCCCATCTCTGAATGAGCTAATAAACTCATTGCTCTTATCAAATACCTCATTCTGAGATGGGAAACATGGAAGGATTTACCGGGTAATTTGCAGTCATCTAGATCAGTAGTAAACAGGCCTTGGAGCATTGAATGTGTGAAGGCATCTAATCCCCCCAACAAAGTGGGTTTGTGGCCCCTTAGTTCAGACCCACGTGTCCTTAGGATCTAAAGACTGAGCTATATGTCCAGTACATAGCAAGCTATGGTTCCCAGATTCCATAGTGATAATGAGTGAAAAGATGTCTTTTACTGCTGCTTTTGTTGTTTTAAATGGAATCAAATAATTTCCTTTCAAGAGACGGTGGAGGAAAAGGAAGAGACCAACAATTTTTTTTGTAAAGAAGATAAAGAAAGCAGGAAAGAAGGCCATCTTGCACTTCCTGTTCCTTTCTATCCCCAAATGCACATTTATAAAGAAGTCAACTTTGAGAAGCTAGTGGGTAATCTACAAGAGATTATTTTCTGATTTATCCATAGAAAATAAAGTCTTTGAGAAGATGTTTCATTTTTGTCTGCATATACCCAATGCCTGGCACATAGTAGATGTTTCATACGTGCATCTTGAACTGAATAGATTCCTCCCAAACAGCTTGCCTTACTCTACACACATAAACATAAATTTTATATATATATATATATATATATATATATATATATATATATATATATATATATATATAATGTACATATACCAAAAGGGATAATCAAACATATTGTTGAAATATCGACTATTCTTTGGAACTATGAACAACTAAAAAGACAAAAATCACATTTCCCCCAAAGAATGGAATATAACATAAAAAAACATATTTCCTTAAAGCCTTTTGTTTTTACATCACAGTCATTTCCAGAAATAGCCCACTCACCCCTTCAGCATTGAATCTTACCTTAAAACACGGAAACACCAATAAGCAAAAAATGGCTGATACAGTAACTACATCTGAGAGTGTAGGCAATAGTCTTACCCCGAGGTCTACCACCTTGCTGCCAAGGGGAATCAGGTCTAGATGCACACTTTGTAAAGAATGTTTAATCACATACAGCTTAAACTTTAAATGCTGCAAATTTCCATTTTGCTGCCCCTAAACAATAGTTGTGTTCATAATGAGCACAATGATACCTCACATTCAATGGCACATCCTCCATCTCCAAGCACTTTTATCACTCTTGACAATGAATATGCTAGCTGAAACTTTCCTTATCAGGACCAAAAAGATGCTCTCCCCTTATCCCATTAAGTCCATTGGCTCAGCTTATTGGTCTTCTGTCATGTTTCTCACTTTCTCCTGACTAGTTTGAGGCAGTAGAAAGAGTGCTGGATTGTGGAGATGAGGGACCTGGTTTTGAATCTCACCTCTTCCCCTTACTTCCTGTGTGACCTAGGGCAAATCACCTAATTTCTGTAGGTCTCAGTTTCCTCATGTGGCCACAAGGTGGCAAAGGGCTAGAGCACCGTACAGGGAGTCCCTGAGATCTGAGCTGAGAATATGTCTCAAACACTTAATAAGTGTATCACCCTGGAAAACTCACTTAACATCTGTCTGCCTCAGTTTCTTCATCTTTAAAATCAGGATAATAACATCTACTTCCAAGGTGGTTGTGAAGATAAAATAAAATCATATTTGTAAGGTGCTTTCCAAACCTGAAAGTGTTTATATAAATGTGTGGTGGTGGTGGTGGTGGTGGTAGTGCTTGTGGTAGTAGTAGTAGTAGTAGTAGTACTAAAATAAGGAAATGGGATAAGATGGCCTCTAAAGTAATTTTCTTATAGAAGAGGTCATAGAATCATCTTTATATTTTAATGAGTTTGTCACATCCACCTGGCTCCTCATCTATGATTAGGAAGGAAGGAAGGAAGGAAGGAAGGAAGGAAGGAAGGAAGGAAGGAAGGAAGGAAGGAAGGAAGGAAGGAAGGAAGGAAGGAAGGAAGGAGGGAAGGAGGGAAGGAGGGAAGGAGGGAAGGAGGGAGGGAAGGAGGGAGGGAAGGAGGGAGGGAAGGAGGGAGGGAAGGAGGGAGGGAAGGAGGGAGGGAAGGAGGGAGGGAAGGAGGGAGGGAAGGAGGGAGGGAAGGAGGGAGGGAAGGAGGGAAGGAAAGAAGGAAGGAAGGAAGGAAGGAAGGAAGGAAGGAAGGAAGGAAGGAAGGAAGGAAGGAAGGAAGGAAGGAAGGAAGGAAGGAGGGAAGGAAGGAGGGAAGGAAGGAGGGAAGAAGGAGGGAAGAGAGAAGGAAGGAAGGAAGGAGGGAAGGAAGGAAGGAAAGGAAAAAGAAAGAAAAGAAAGGAAAGAAAGAAATAGATGGATTCTAACTTTCACGAGCCAAGATAGTGAAGTAAGCAATAAAATGCCATAACTGTCCCATCTTCACCTCCAAACAACCAGATTGAAAGTGGAAAGAAAAACTATTGAGCTAATAAATAAATCTAGGAGCTGGTTTTATGAAGAAAAAAAATAAGATAGATAAGCCTTGGATTAATTTCATTTAAAAAAAAGAAAGAAGAAAATATCCAGTACCGAAAATGAAAAGGGTGAAATCACCACCAATGAAGAATAAATTAAAGCAATCATTAAGAAATATTTTACCCAATTATATGCCAATAAATCTGACAATCTGAGCAAAATCAATGAATATTTCTGAAAATATAAATTACCTAGATTAACAGATCAGGAAATAGAATGCCTAAAGTACTCCATCTTAGAAAAAGAAATTGAACAAGCAATCAATGAACTCCCTAAGAAAAAATCCCCAGGGCCAGATGGGTTCACAAGTGAATTCTACCAAACATTTAAAGAAGAATTAATTCCAATACTATACAAACTATTTGGAAAAATAGGTAAAGGAGTCCTACCAAACTCCTTTTATGACACAAATATGGTGTTAATACCTAAACCAGGAAGAGCTAAAACAGAGAAGGAAAATTATAGAACAATTTCCCTAGTGAATATCAACGCAAAAATTTTGAACAAAATATTAGCAAGGTGATTACAGCCATATATCACAAGAATTATACACTTGACCAGGTGAGATTTATACTAAGAATGCAGAATTGGTTCAATATTAGGAAAACTATCAATATAATTGACTATATCAATAACAAAACCAACAAAAATCATATGATTATTTCAACGCATGCTGAAAAAGCTTTTGACAAAATACATTACCCATTGTTATTTTAAAAAAACACTAGAGAGCATAGGAATAAAGGAGTGTTCCTTAAAATGATAAGGAATATCTATATAAAACTATCAGCAAGCATTATCTGTAATGGGAATAAACTACAAGCCTTCCCAATAAGATCAGAGGTGAAGCACAGATGTACTAGAAATTTTAGCTTTAGCAATAAATGAAGAAAAGGAAATTGAAGGAATTAGACTAGGCAATGAGGAAAGAAAACTCTCTTTACAGATGATATAATGGTATACTTAGAGGCTCCAGAGAATAAACTGAAAAACCACTTGAAGTAATTAATAACATTACAAAGTGGCAGAATATAAGATAAACCTACCTAAATCATCAGCATTTCTTTATATGACCAACAAAGCCCAGCAGCAAAAGACAGAAAGAGAAATTCCATTTAAAATAATTGTAAACAATATAAAATACTTGAGAGTCTACTTGCCAAGACAAACCCAGAAACTATGTGAACACAATTAAAAAACACTTTTCACACAGATAAAATCAGATCTAAACAATTGGAAAAATATCAATTGCTTATGGATAGGTCAAGCGAATATAATAAAAATGGCAGTTCTACTTAAGTTAATTTACTTATTCAGTGCCATACTGATAAAACTGCCAAAAATTATTTTATAAAGCTAAAAAAAACAACAAAATTCATCTGGAAGAACAAAAGGTCAAGAATATCAAGGGAATTAATGGAAAAAAATACAAACGAAGGTGGCCTAGCAATACCAGATCTTGATCTATATTATGAAGCAGTAGTCATCCAAACAATCTGGTACTAGATAAGAAATAAGAGTGGTGGATCAGTGCAACAGAGAAGCACACAAGACAGAGTAGTCAGTGACCATAGTAACCTAGCGTTTCATAAACCCGAAGACCTCAGCCTTTCCCTGATAGGAAAAAAGGAAAACAGTAGGGCACAAACTAAGTATAGACCAACATCTCATACAATATACCAAGATAAAGTCAAATGGGTACATGATTTAGACATCAAGGGTGATACCATAAGCAAATTAGGAGAGCAAGGAATAGTTTATCTGTCAGATCTATGTAGAAGGGAAGAATTCATAAACAAACAAAAGACAGAGAGCATTATGAAATGTAAACTAGATCATTTTGATTATATTAAATTAAAAAGCTTTCGCACAAACAAAATGAATGCAACCAAGATTAGAAGTAAAGCAGAAAGCTGGGAACAATCTCTACAGCAAGAATCGCTGATAAAGGCCTCGTTTCTCAAATACGTAGTGAACTTTGTAAGAATTTATTTATAAGAATTTATAAGAGTACAAGTTATTCCCCAGTTGATAAATGGTCAAAGGATGTGAATAGGCAGTTTTCAGACGTCAAAGCTCTCTATAGGTAGATGAAGAAGTACTCTAAATCACTTTTGATTAGAGAAATGCAAATTAAAACAACTCTGAGGTACCACCTCACACCTATCATATTGGCTAATATGTCAAAAAAGGAAAATGATAAATGTTGGAAAGGGTGTGGGAAAATTGGAACACTAATGCCCTAGTGGTAGAGTTGTGAACTGATACAACCATTATGGAGAGCAATTTGGAACTATGCCCAAAGGGCAACCAAACCGTGCATACCCTTTGACCCAGCAATACCACTACTAGGTCTGTATCCCAAGGAGATCATAAAAAGGGGGGGAAAGGATCTACATGTGCAAAAATATTTATAGCATCTCTTTCTGTGATTACAAAATATTGGAAACTGAGGAGGTGCCCATCAATTGGGGAATAGCTGAACAAGCAGTGGTATACAAATGTAATAGAACACTACTGCACAAAAAGAAATGATGAATAGGCAGATTTCAGAAAAACTTGGGAAGGCTTGTATGGACTGATGCAAAGTGAAGTGAGCAGGACCAGAAAAACACTGTACACTGTATCAGCAACGTGGTGTGATGATCAACTAGGAATGACTCAGCTCTTCTCGGCAGCACAATAATCTAAGACAAGTACACTTGAAGGAAAATCCAGATAAAGAACTGATAGATTCTGAATGCCGATCAATCCTTTTTTCACTTACTTTGTTCTTTTTTGTGTTTTTTCTTTTCAATCTGTGTCTTCTTTCACAATTGTAACTAATATGAAAATATGTTTTACATGATATCACATGTATAGCCTATATCAAATTGCTTGCCATTTTAGGAAGAGGAGAGGGGAGAGAGAAAATTATGGAATTCAAAATTTTGTAAAAATGAATGCTTAGAGTGCCTGGGCCTGCAACATTGCTACAAATGCAGCCAGAACTAGATTAAAAGATAATTGGAAAATATTTAACAAAATAAATGAAAATACAATAAAATATAGATAAAATTACATTTTTTAAAACTAAGTCAATATGCACAGGGATTTATATGTATGGATTAGTGGCCCCATTTCTATGTGAGTTTGATGCTACTGGTGTAGACAGCATTGACCCTGAGGCTGGGGTGCCACCCCTAGATTTCTTAGAAGAAAAAAAAAAAGAAGTGCTGAGCACTCTCAGCAGCACATGCACCATGGCACTGTTAGCTTGCAAGTGGCAAGACAATAGGCCTGCCCTAGGTGGTTCAGGAACCTAACCCTATACTCCCAGGCAGTCAGCCAACAAGCATTTGTTATGAGCTCACTGTATGCCAGGCACTGTGCTAAGTACTAGGGTTACAAAGTAAAGCAAAAAACTAGTCCCTGGCCGTTCTAATGAGAGAGAGAACAGGCAAACAAGTCTGAACAAAGGAGAGACAGAGTAAAAGGCCATCTCAGAGCAGAGCAGGCACTGCTAGCCAGGTCCCCCTCTGTCCTTACAGGCCCCATGGTCCATCAGTTTGCCACTAGCCCAGATATTGGAATGTTTAACTTTCAGATTAAATGCCACAAGATGAATCCCGTGTCCATTACTGTGCCCAGGAGGATACTTACCTCCTTTTCCCTACCAGATTCCTTCAAGAAGACATTTTCTTTAAAAAGAAACAAACAAAAAACTCAGAATGGTCTATCAGAGTATTTCATGAAATTGCACGCTGAACTTAAACACACCGTTCAAATGAGGCCCATTTTAAACCAGAGCTAAAGTAAGGAGATATTTTGGCTTTTAGTTTGGGGGTTTGATTTTGTTTTTACTTAGCAGCCAAAATGCAAATGGTGGGGCTGCCCAGAACCCAGCTGAGGCCCTGACGAAACAATAGCTACTTGCCGATAGCATAGCATATGGCTGGGCAGGATTCAGTGCAAGCAGTGCCCAGAGCCTGATGGTAGACTGCAGAAATCTAGGCTGCATCTGGGATAGACCATCACTGTCCCTGCCATCATGGAGAACCAGAGTGGTGCCCATTGCTCGGGGCTCTACCCAGGAATTCAACCAGCACTATCACGGACATGATGCTCTAAGCCCTGAGGTGCTGAAAACAGACAGTGTTTCCAGACAAATCAAAAGGGTAAATATTTATTGAGTATTCACCAAGGGCTAAGCACTTCAGGGGAGACAAAGAAAGATAATTCTGGGTCCCTGCTGTCATATAATTTATTAGATTGATCGATGAGGGAGAGAGAGAGAGAGAAAGGGGGAGAGAGAGAGAGAGAGAGAGAGAGAGAGAGAGAGAGAGAGAGAGAGAGAGAGAAGATAGGTATAGATAATTAGATGATACACATATATGTAGAGAGGTATGTAAATAAGTTTAAATAATTAGATGATGCACGTATTTGTAGAAAGAAGTGATAGATATAAAATAGGTACAGATAATTAGATAATATGTAGAGAGGAAGATAGGCAGGCTTGTTTATTTTATTAATTTATTAAACATTTATTAAACACATTTATTAAGCACATTTATTAAACATGCTTACTATGTGTCAAGCATTTTGAGTGAATTATGAATGGCCAATAAGGCCCAAGCAGGAACTAAGTAGAAACAAGAAAGACAATACAAGAATTTCATTAGGGAATGCATGAGAAGAAATCACTGCCAAGAATGCTGCACAGTCAGGAGACTTGGGTTCAAATCTCACTCCGGAAGCTTAGGCATAACCTTGGGTAAGTCACTTAATTTCCTGAGTCTTAGTTTCCTTATCTGTAAAATGAGGGCTGGGGTGTGGTTCAGAGGGACTCTTTATAGATCTCTCTCAGCTATAGATCCATGACTTTATGATCTCTCCAGGCTATAGATCTGTGATCTCTCACAGCTATAGATCCATGACTAGATGATCAATCTCAACTTTACTATTTACCATCTGTTTGGCCTTGTGTATTTCCTTTCTTTGGGCCTCAGTTTCCTCATTTGTAAAATGAGGAAATTGATTGTGATCTATAGAGTTTTTTCCCAGTTATAATATTTTATATGATTCTGATAATTAATTGAGTATTAGTGTAGATAAGCTCAGAGCAAGGAAAGATGTTGTAGGCTGGGAAAGTTTTGCTGATGAATAACCCTACTAGCAAACATTTGTCCAGGGACCGCCATTTTTAGACCACTGGACATAATACTCTTAGTTTAGAGAAGCTATAATTCTTGTCCCAGAGAGACTCAAGGTCCAGTATGAAGGAACCAGGATCAACTTTGAGGTTCCTCCCAACTCTAAATCTAGACCCTGCAAAAATAACACAAGAAAACAAAACACAAGCTAGGCTTTGCAGGAAGTCATAGTATAGAGGGTTTAGAACTTTCTGAGTTCAAATCATGACTCTTGTGACCACAGACAAATCTAAATGAACTCTGTGGTCCTTTGCATCTCAAAATCCCATGATCTTCAGTATAAAATTTGTCCAAGGAAAGAGGGATGGGAGAATTTCAACCTGAGAGAATGCCATGAACCAAGCCATAGGAATGGGATATTCCATCAAGATTTCATTCAATTTAATTCAGCTTAATTCCATTTAATAAACATTTGTGAAACTTCTCTTATGTGCCAGGCCCTGGGCTAACTTTAAGAGTTATAAAAATAAAAGAAAAAATTTTCTGAGCAAAATAAGTTTGAAACTCTGGATCCTATGATTTTAAAAAATAGCAAGAGGGGGATGAAAAGAAACTCTTATAAAGCACCTACTATACTTAGCAATGCTGAGCACTTTGCAGAATGATCACATTAAGACCTCACAACAGCTCTATGAGGGAGGTGCTATATTTTTCTCCATTTTACAGTTGAGGAGCCTGAAGTAGGCAAAGGTTAAGTGACTCAGCCAGCATTACACAGCTAGGAAATGTCTGAGGCTGGATTTGAACTTGGGTCTTCCTGATTCCAGGCCCAGAGCTTAATTCAGTCTATTCATCTAGCTTATGGGGAATGGTGGAGAGAAGGTAGAGTAGGGAGGAGAAAGGAGATCAGGAAATGCCAGAAGAGAATAGAATGCAAACTAGCCCCTATCACAGACCGAAAGAAGCTTACAGGCTAGTACTCAGGTCACAGTAATAGGGAAGTCAGGTGTGGCCCTCAGTATCCACTTTGATATGGAGTGACAGCTATTAACCATCCAACTGCTGTACTTTGCCTTAACCACATTCAGCATGAGGAAATCCAGATTTAGAATAATAGTACTGCAGAAGATCAGAGCTAGAGAAGGAGAAAGAAATAGTGTAGCCCAACCCCTACTGTATGAGATGAGAAAACCAAGGCTCAGAGCTGAAGGGATAAGAGGACTGCTATGTCTTGACCAAAATTTTTACAGTAGTATCAGTAACAAGCCACTTAATCCCTGAATAACATTGGAGAAGTTGCTTAAATGTTGCTAAGGCTCAGCTTTCTTTAAGTCTATGACCCTGTGAGATCCCTCATACTGTTGAAATATTGAAATCACCTCACCCCCAAAAAAAGACTAATTTACCAAACAATTTTTCATGAGCATATGTGCTGTCTAAATGATCTGCACATTTTTGACATATACAAAAAAGTGTTGGAGCCGGTGATTCAGAAAAGGTAACCCCTGCCTAGACCTTACTCAGTTCATGAAAAATCAAGACCTAACTCCAGGAGAGAATATTACCATAAGGGAAACGGAAAGTTCCTACCATACAAAACTTTGTATTGGTCAATATACAAGACACAAGTCACAAGACATCAACACTTGAACAGCCACCAACACACAAGTCTTTAGAGAAAAAAATGATGCCACAGGACCATAATGACCCAAGGAAATGTCAACAGTATGAGGGCATTATAAATAAATTACATGTTCATTTATATTACTCATGTAGCTTTAATATGTCATTTTCAACCACAAAATACACAGAGGCAAGAGAGACAGAGGAATGATTCCCTTAGTGAATTCTTCCCTCCTTGTCAAATTAATGGATTGATTAAAGTACAATGTGAAACATGTTGTCAAAGAAAAATAGAAAAAGCAGATGGTTCAGTCCCAATATAAGAGTGAGGGGGCAAATGATGGGCAGGCTAGGGTATCGCTAAGATTTCAAGAGTAGGGACGCAAGTCCCCCAACATATTGTGTGGACCCCCTGTGGCAGACAGGAAAACCAGCTGAAGAATTTATTTATGTAAAGAGGAGGTTGAACAAAAGATTTTTAGGTTCAGGACGTGGCATGACCTCTGCCTGAACCTAGCCATTGGAATTCTATGACTTGTCCCAAGTGCTAACCCATAGTGTGATGCCTGCTGTACAAAACTGAGCTGTGAAACAGACTTACCTATCATGCCCCTTCCCCCAAAAAAAACCAACTCAATTTCATATCAAAAGGAGCGCTCTGACCTATGTCAGTAAGCTTTCTACCCAGATCAAATCTGTAATGCTGGGAGCTTCCCATCTCGCAGGTGTGCTCTCCAAGGATACTACCAGATCTTTCCTTGCTCTTAGAAGCCTATGCTGCTTCATTTATCTTTTCAATCACAATCAAAATTTATTTTTGCCATTGTATTGTGGCACTTATTGCTTGACCTTAGAGGTTAAACCTCACTTGGTCAACAGCACCTGTGGTCACCTCATGACCCAGGTAGATAAGAGTCGTGCAGGATACATAGGCATAGATAGCTTGCGAGCTACATCACTGAAAGAAATGTCTAGTTCAATGAGATCAGTGCGGTGTAACGGAATGAGCACTTGGTACATGGGAACCTCAGGAGAAGCATTTCATCTCTCTGGATCTCAGTTTCCTCGTTATTAAAATTAAGAGATTGGATTAAATGATCTCAATGGTCCCTTCCTGTTCTAAATATGTAATTCCTAAATCCATTCAAATATGAGACTCCAAGCTACCTCCATTCATCAACACTCATAAAGCTTCACAATGTTATTGAAAGAAGATGCTAAAAAAAAAAGCCACACAAATGAAAGTGAATATCAAATTTCCGGAAATATTCATTTAAAATATTTCTCCTTTTAGTCAGCTTTACAGGGTATTGCAAACATCATTTCAATGCATACTCAAGATAAAAGCCCACGGAGAAAACCAAGTCCCCATTTCCTGCTGAAGCCCCTGAGGAGGATGGAAATGATGAGGTAACCGGCAAGTTGCCCAGCCAAGTGGAGTTCGGGGAGTCTTATTAGCAGACTCCATATTCCAATCTCGACATGTCTTTATGTAGACTAATCATATTATGGGTCTAGGAGAGATTTACAATCTGATTTGCCACCGAGAATTCTATGTAATCTTCGTTGAAGACTGACACCATTTTATCTTCCCCGATTCCCTGTTTCTTACACAAGTAATTCAGTCCTTTCTACATTGTCAGTTCTGACAGGCTGATTTAATCTGCAGGATTCTGAATGCCTCTGACCACTGCAACGAGTCATTAACCTTGACTCACGTAATTGAATTCAAGGTTGATTGCCTGTGACCTTCCTGACTGAGGTCCTCGGAATGTACATATTCATTAGACGAGGCACCTCTAACCAGACTGCACAGTGGGAGCTGTAGCGAGGGGCCTGCTTGGTATGCAGGGGGCGAAGGGGGCACTAATTGCATGTTAGAGCTGAGGATTAGATTATGAAAAGAGTGAGAAAATGAAGATGGATCCCTCTGACACTGTCAGATTAAGGGCAGGAATGTCCCGGAATATGACATTGAAATTTACAGGGGCATTAGTAGAGGAAACAATTAGAACCATGGCTATGTTGAATGTTTTTTTTTTCTTGGAGTTGGGGGAGGGGGTGGGGGGTAGTGATCCTCACATTTCCTGCTGTCGCTTTAAAAGTTAAACCCACCATTTAAGGCAACTGCCGTGGTACAGTGCAAGAAAAAGGGAGAAAGCTTCTCATCTCCAAATCAATCACATTATTATGGTTTAAAATGTTATGCTGTTTTAAGGTAAATGGAAGAGGCAATAGGGCTTAGCCTGGACACAGGAAGACCTTAGTTTAAACCATCCCTCCAACATATCTGAGCTGTGGGACACTTAACCCCAAAGTACGCCCAGCCAGCTGTGGAAGACTAGGCTCAATTCTAGTGTCATGTCCTACAAGAGACATTTTGGAATTTCCTCAGATGTAAGTACACTGCCCCCTCCAAAAAAGTCCCTTTGAATTTACGTAATATATGTCCTGTGAACATGAGCTATTTCCCTCCCACTCTGCTGCTAGAATATTAAGCACAAGGACAGACTTGTTTTTGCCCAAAATAATGCCCGGCACATAGTAGGTATTTAATAAATACCTGTTGAATTAAATTGAATAAATTATACCACCAGACATATCACCAGAAGAAAAGATGGACCAGTCATGTAGTGAGAGTTATGAGTAATCCATGGATGGGTATTAGCCAGAAATAAACTAAGAAATGCTCATTGATTGACAAGGTACAGATTAGTTGCCAGCGCTTATCAGTGAAGGACACATGTTACCCTTGATGAAACCACAGTAATAATAATTCACACTAATATGGCATTTTGAGGTTTGCAAAGCACTTTCCTCACAACAACTTCTGAGCTAGGTAATGCCAGTATTATTATCCCCATTGCACAAATGAGAAAAATGAGTCTCTGAAAGCACTTTGCACAGGGTCTAACACATAGTAGGCACTTATTAAATGTTTATTAATTGATTGATTGAAAGGTTAAATGATTTGCCCTGGGTCCCACAGCTTGCAAGTGTCTGAGGTTAGATTTGAACCCAGGTCTTCCTGCTTCCAAGTCCCACCCCTGAACCACTCTATTGTATTTTTTCCCCGGATATCTCATCTGTGTTTAAATAATTGACTTTGTACAGGAAATGCTGTTTTCCGTTAGTGAACAGCCATTCCTGCAGCTAAAGCTGGCTACTCTAGGGCTACGTACTAGCTCTGTGGCATTCTGTAGACAGGAAGAGCCGTGGAGATCACCTGGTTCAAATCATGACTTCAGAAGACTGAAGCATGAAGCAGCCTCTCACCTCTTGGCAGAGAGGTGGGGGAGAGGCTCGGAACCGGCTGCAGGTTTTCAGTCACGTCGGCTCCACGTGCCTGTTCTGGCTTGTAACAAGAGTTGGAGGCTGCAAAGACAGTGGGGTTTAAAAAAAAAGAAAGAAGGAAAATGAGGAGTCACAATAAAACGTTAAAAGAAAGAGATCATCTGGTCCAATGCCTTCATTTTCCAGAGGAGGAAACCAGCCCAGAGAGCTCAAAGTGGGCTCGCTGAAGGTTGTACGAGCAGGAAGGAGAGCCCAGGTATCCTGACTCTGACCAAGGCCCATGAGGCTTCACAGGTTTTTGCAAAAGTTTCTGTAAACCAGTCCCACAAAATGCAATTGAGGTAAAAAGTCTGCTTGTAAACATCATTGCTGGACCCACCGCCCGTTGATTTATGGCTACTTCCTGCCTGGAGCCAAAGTGATTACATGGTCACTTGATCACATCATCCTATAAGGCTTCCAACCCACAAGCAGACACGTTTGTTAATAGCAAACCGAGGTCAGCCCATCACTCTACGGCTCCCCGACATTTTCCCAGAATCAAATATCAGCAGGGTTAAAGAATGCTGTGTCTTAGTTCTTGGCCCCTGGCTTGGCCACCTCGACCAGAGGGGAGCCAGTGGGGAAATTTCAAGGACCTTATTCTTTTCAATTTGAGGGAGAGACGCCACTCAGGTCGCCTTTCCCCCTGTGTGATTGACAATTGCACTGTGATTTCACTTAGAAGAAAATGACAGCCTGTATCTGTGACAACAAAAAACCTGCAGGTCATAAGGGCTTGCAGAGTAAGCAGCAGAAAATATAAATAAAATAAAATAAAACAACCCAAGGAGTCCAATGATACCAAGAAATGAGATTCGCATTAGCGACAGTCTTTGCTTTGAAAGCTAAAAAGTTGAGGTAGTTGGGTTTGTCTGCTTGTTTTTAACCCCAATTGAGCAAGTCATTTCATCTCTCCAAGCTTCAATTTATTCATCTGGGAAATGAGGATGTTAACCCACAGCATCACCCCCTGTGTTTCCATCGGGTGGCACTTCCTACAGGAACATTCCCCAGCATTTTTTAACTCTCAGCTTGGTTTCCATTGATCTTTTGAAGCTACATTTATTTTTGCTCCTTCAGGAACACAAAAATAGAATAAAAAGAACTTCCACGTCATTGTCACCATGCCAGGGAGTCACCCCCCAGCTATGGTGAAGTACTCCGTGTTCCAGGGAGAAGGCTGGGGCTGGTTTCAGGGCCAGGGAATGTGGTTTGGTTTATGGAGGCTGTCCAATGTCCCTGCCATCCTGACACAGCCCAGTAATTACCACATGGGCTGCTGAAGAGCTGATCCCGGCCTGGGTCTGTGACCTACCAAATCCCCAGCTTCATTCAAAGTTCAGATGTCTCTTCCTTCATGAGGATGTTCCTTGACCTTCAACTTCCCAGCTTCCCCTGCCCCTGAAATTACTTTGTAATTAATATATATATATAATATTTATAATATATAGAATATTTATAATATAATGTATTTATATATCATTTACTATTTCTTATATTTATGTGTGATTTATTATAACATAATAATTTCAAATATTTATTTTAACATTTATAATATATTTTCTTATTTGTGTACAGGTTGTTTGTTTCCCCTGAGAGGAAGTAAGCTCTTCACCCTAAGACAGGGAGGCACCACAGACCATAGGATAAGAGATTTAAAGCTGGAAAGGAACTCGGAGATCACTGAGTTAAACTGCTTTATTTTACAGCTGAGGAAACTGAGGCCAGGGAGGTTAAGAGACAAGTGTCACTTGGTCAGTCAATAAATACTTCTTAAGCATCTACTATATTCCAGGCACTGAGCTAAGTTCTGGGGATAGAAAGAAAGGCAAAAGACAGCCCTTCCTTAGAGGAACTCACAACCTAACAGAGCAGACAATCTAATGCAGACAACTAGGCACAAACAGTGCGTATAAAGGATTAATTAAAGGTAATCAACAGAGGGAAGGCTCTAGAATTAAAGGGGATCAGGAATGGCTACTTGTAGAAGGTGGGAGTTTAGCTGGGACGTGAAGGGAGCCAGGGAAGCCTCGAGATCATCCAGTCTCTGCTTGAAGCCCTCCAAGGAAGAGGAGCCCAGCACCTCTCAGAGAAGCCCTATTCACTTTTAGAAAGCTCTGATAATTCTTAGGAAGTTTTCCCTGGCGTCGAGCTTACATTGGCCTCTTGGCAACTTCCACCCATTGCTCCTGGTCCAAACAGGACAAGACCAATCGTTCTTCCAAAGAACAGCCCTCCAAATACTTCCCCACAGCCAGCATGCCTCGCCAAGCCTCTTCTCCAGGCTAATAATCACCTCCAGTTCTTTCGAGTAAACTTTCTGTAATACGGACTCAAGGCCCTTCAAAGATGCTACTTGTCCTCCTCTGGCCATTCCCCAACTTATTGATGTCCTTCCTAAACTGTGACCCTAAGACTTGAACACAAAGCTTCAGGTAAGCTCTGAGGAGGGCAGAATACACCATCCAGAGTGACAGAACACTGTCACCCTACTTCTTCCTCCCTTTATGACCTCAAGGTCCACCTTGGCTTGTGTCTCCAGCTACAAAACAGAAGTTCGTGGTAAGAGTCGACGAGGTAGACTCTGAAGTCCCTTCTAGCTCTGACTCGATGACTGCCCTCTCTCAATAGAGGATAGACTCTGTGAAGGAAGGCAGTGTGACATTTTTGCCTTTGCATTCCCAAGCCTATACATTGCCTGGTACATACTCTTAAGAAATGCTTGTTGATTCATTAATTGATACTATTGTTGTCATTGTTAAGTCATTTTTTCAGTTGTGTCCAACTCTTTGTGACCCTATTTGGGGTATTCTTGGCAAAGATACTGGAGCAGTTTGCCATTTCCTTCTCCACATCATTTTACAGATGAGGAAACAGGCAAACAGGGTTAAGTGACTTCCCCAGGGTCACACAGCTAGTAAGTGCCTGGGGCTGGATTTGAACTCAGGAAGATAAATCTTCCTGACTCCTAGTCCGGCACTCTAGCAACTGCCCCACCTAGCTGCTCCTATCCATCTCATAGGCAGCTGTAAAATGGGAAACAAATATCTCTGAGCACTTGTCTCCTCCATCAAACTCTAACAGGGACTGTCTTTAGCCTTTCTTTGTATCCCCAGAGCTTAGCACAGTGCCTGGCACACAGCAGGCACTAAATAAATTCTTATTGGCTAGTGACTGACTGCAGTTTCTCTGAACTTTAGTCCCTCCCTAAGACTGAAGGTTCTCAGGTTATGCTATGGTCAACTGAGCATTTGCTAGAGATTACCACAGGCTCGTTCAAACGAATCCAGCTTCCCTGGCTCCCCCTTAGTATCAGCTTCCTTATTAGTAAATGATGTTAACGTGCAGTCCTTCACCCACCCTTATTTAACTTGTGTTACAGCTCAGCTCTTCCTTCCCACATCCTGCCAATCACCCATCTTGACCACTGCTCGTTATTGGACATCCTGCTAAGATAGATGCATCCCCTCCTTCAATTGACTTGGGCAAAACCTTTGGTTTTCATTTATTGGAGCTTTGGAAAAAATGCATTCACTGCCCTTTGAACATTAAGTCATTTGAATGCCAGTGTCAACAAGCCTAATAAAGAAAAAAAAATGGACAAAAGAAATTATTTTTATAATTGGTGTGATTTCCTAGGCAAAACAAAACAAAAAAAAAAAGCCCGGTAATTGAAGAGACAGTGTGTGAGGTTGGAGGTCTTGTGTTATTATTCCCAAACAGGCAAGAGGCAATTAAGACAATTCTATAAATGTCAACAGTATTTCAAACAAACCTGGATTTCATCTACATCTGGATTCAATAGTAATAGGTTGCATTCATGTAGAACTTCTCTTTTGGAGTTCAAAGCGCCTCATAGGTAACAGGAGTGAACTAACCATTCTTGGAATTCTACCACCTGCAAAAATCATCTTGGTTACCTGCTCCTCTATACCTCAAACCTCCAATCCTAGAGCCACTTAACTCCTACCCAAATGATCAGTCTTCTCATACACTGAGACCAGCCCTTGGCAGGATAGTCAAAAAGTTCAATTTAAAACCCATAGATACATTTGAGATTAGTCTCACTGATCCTGAGCCCAGATTCCAGTAACAGCTCTGGTCTTCTTCTTTGTAACCATGCTCCTTTCTTGTATCCCAATTCCAGAAATTTGAACAATATGTGGAAGATTTTTCTTTTTTCACTGGACTTACGACTTCATCAATTGAAGGAGCTCCCAGGGAGGAAACTTCCTCTCCCAATGCAGATCGGTATCTACTCTGCAATTTACAGTTTTGAAAAGTTTGCAGGAGAGTGTAAGGTTATGTGAAATGCCAGGGGTCATGTGGCCAATATGGGCCAAAGGCTGGCCATGATCCCAGACAAGTCTCCCTGGCTCCTAAGTCAACTCAGTCTCTAAGTCAATATACCCTATTGCTTCTCAATTGACAGGAAGTAGGAACTTAAGAAATACTTATGGATTGATTGATGCTATAAATGAGTTCCTGTCTTGTCCCATGCCTAACTCCCTGCTCTGTCCTTCTCAAGATGGGATCCTGCCTCTCCTCAATTTTGCTTGCACACTCCTTCCACCACGGAGTCTTTTTGGAGACCATAGTCCTAAGTCAAGGTCCTTTCCCTGAGGTTGAGCTCTGGGTACTAGTCCATGGAGATGGCCACTTCCTGGCCATGTCTACACCATACCCACTCTCTCTTCCCTCTCCCCATTCCATTCACTTTCCAAATCTACCTCTGAGAACAACAATCATATCAACATGATCACTCAGGGAAATGACATGTCAATCATTTGCCCTCTGACTCCAATCCCTAGTCCTCTTACTTCCATACCCAAAACTCTCCTCACTGGTCACCATTCCCCTGTCTTGGCTTCCCCTATTAAAATTTAAGCTCTGTGAGGGCAGAGAGTAATAGCTAACATTTATACAGTGTTTACTACGTGTCAGGCACTGTGCTTTACAATTATTATCTCATTTGACTCTCACAATAACTCTGGCAGGTAGGTGCTATTATCATCCTCATTTTACAGATGAGAAAACAGAGGCAGAAGAAGCTAAATGACTTATCCAGAGTTACATAGCTAATAAGCATATAAGGCTAGATTTGAACTCAGGTCTTCCTGACCCCAGGCCTGGTGCTTTATCCACTGCGCCACTTAGCCATGGATAGACCACCTTGAATGTTTGTATTTTTACCTGCAGCACCTGGCACATTGTGAACTCTAAATAATTTTTATCATGTATCCATTCATGAGTAGGCAAAGCAATAGAGCAGAAGGAAAACTGAACTGGGCAGTGCAAGATCTACATCCCAGATCTACAGAGAGAGCGATGCTTAACAAAGGTAAAAATGTTCAGCAAAGCCAGCTGTCTGAAAAAACAAGCAAAACAACATCGGTATGCACAACAGATTTGTCAGTTTGATGTGTATTGGTGCTATTTTCTTCATCACTGTAAGTCTAGAGAGTTAACAAAAAGAAAATCAATCAAGTCCTTATTGGTAGCATTCACTGATGATTCCTGAGGCATCAATGTTCACACTTAAAATTTAACAATTGGCTCTTGTGGCTGTTTGTGCTGAGTCCAGCACGCCTCTGCCTGGCACTCCTTTGTTTCATTCTCTTGAGCAAGTCGTATCACTTACAGGATCATGGGACTTGTAGATCATTTCATCCAACTTCATTTTACGAATGAGGAAACTGAGGCATTGTGTCAAGGGAACTGGCCTCAGAGCCAGAAAATGCCTTTGCCTGAGTCTTACCTCAGTCACTAGTTTGGTAACCTTGAGCATGTCGAATGACACTCAGAGGAGGGTAACCAGGAGGAAAGAACTGCTGTCTTATGATTCCCAATTCAGTGTTCTATCTAAACAGGACAACTCTAAACACCACTGCTGCTACTGCTCTAGGAGCCAAGAAGTCTGAATTCTAGCCCCATTTCTGACATAAGCTCTCTATTAGACCCTGAGAAAGTGGCTTGCCACTTCTTCCTCTGTAAAATGAGATGTTTTGGACATGTTTTAATCTCTAAGGTCACTTCTAGCTCTTCCCTTCACCTTAAATCTATTTCTCACCCACTCCTTCCAACCACCAGCCTTTATTGAAATCTGGCTTCCACGAAAACCCAACCTCCCTGCCCAGTTTTGAACCTTCACTCGCTCTCCTCGTCTCACTATTGGAGGTGGGAGAGTTGCTCCATTCTCTTTGCTCCATTCTCCCCCTTTCCATTTCACTCAGTAACCTCTCTGCCTTTGGGGTTCACACTATTCATGACTGCCATCCAATCAGATACCCGGTAGCTGTGGCCCACAGCCCCCCAGGTCACTCTCTTTCTTCAATGAGTTCAAAACCTCACTTGCCATTTTTCTCTCCTCCCCAACCCCTGCCCTCATACTAGGGGACTTCAGCATATATATATTGATTTTCCCTCAAATACCCTAACCACTCAGTTCCTTAACCTACTTACCTCCCTTGAGCTACTTCTCCACTCTACCTCAGCCACCCACAAAGATGCTCATACCCTTAATCTTTTCATCACTCACAAATGAACCACTTTCATATTTAAGAATTCTGAAATCCCTTTATCTGACCATACTCTGTTGGCTTTTCATCTCACCCTCTGCTTTCCCTTACATAACCCTACTCTTTATGCAAACCATGTCCTCCAATCTCTTGACCCTTCAATTCTCTCCCAGGCCTTCTCCCCTGCACTAGCTATGCTTGCCTCTTCTCCTTGGCAGACCAATTTAACCCTATACTGTCCTCTTCTCTTGAATCCCTAGCCCTTTGTCATATCACTAATAATCCCCAACCAAGCCTCATCCTTGAATCACTTCCACCACTCATTGCTTTTGCTACTACCCATGTGCTGCTAAATGACAGAGAAAAATACACAACTGTTATGACTGGGTCCACCACAAATTTGTTACATAATCTCAACTGGGCCCTCACTGATGTGAGGCATTCCTACTCTACTTCCCTTATCAACTCACCGTCCCCCTCTCCATAGTGGCTCGTCCAAACCTTTTCATTTCTCCTCAAACCTCTCATGGCTCTCCTCCCCGCCTCTCTCAGCTGAGAACCTGGCCTCACATTTTACAGAAAAATCAAGGTTGTTCGCTGTGAACTCTTACTTCTTCCCCCTTCCTCACTTTCTATCGCTCAGATAACTTCTGCCACTGTTTCTTCCTTCATTCCCAACTCACATGAAGTGGCCTTACTCCTTATCAAGGCAAACTGCTCTACCTGAACAAACCATCCCCTTCCATCCCATTTCATCCCAACTCCTCCAACAGACAGCACTCTTTGCCATCCCCATTCTTTTGCTTATTTTCAATCTCTCCTTCTCTCCTGGTTCATTTCCTACCACCTACAATTCCTACCATGTATCCCCCATCCTGAAAAACTCTCACTTGATCTTTCCATCCCTGCTAGCTAACTCTCTCCCTATATCTCTTACCAGTGATCTCTTAGCTGCCAAACCCAGTGACCTTTTCCTCCATCCCCCTTCTCCTTGACCTCTCTGCAGCCTTTGACACTGGCAGTGACCCTCTTCTCACCAATCCTCCTTCCCTCTGGGTTTTCAGGACACCCCTCTCTCCTGGTTCTCTTCCTGCCCATCTGACTGCTCTTTCTCTGTCTCCTTTGCTGGATCCTCAACCAGACCATTTCCCCTAACCAGCAGTGTCCTCCAGATTTCTGTCCTGGGCCCTCTTCACCCTCTGTATTACTTCACTTGGTGAGTGCATCAGCCCCCAAGGATTTAATACTGATGATTCTCAAAACTATCTTTTCTACCCCAATCTCCAACTGCCTTTCAGATGTTTCAAAATGGCTGATTAGTATACATCTTAAACTCACCATGTCAAAACAGAAATAATTATTTCCCCCTTAATGCCCCCCTTCTCTTCTGTAGAGGGCAATGTCCTCCTTGTAGTTCGTCAGGCTCACAACCTAGCAGTCATCCTGGATTCCTCACTACCTCTTACCCCCACCCCCAGAGCCAAGCTGTTGCCAACAACTGCTAATTTCAACTTTGCACCATCTCCCAAATATGCCTCCTCTCCTCTGGCACTGACCCCATCCTGGTGCAGGCTCTCATCACCTCACCCCTGGACTATGGCAGCAGCCTGATGGTGAGTCTGCCTGCCTCACATCTCTCCCTGCTTCAGTCCATCCTCCATTCAAGTACTAAAATGATTTTCCTAAAGCTCTGTTCTGCCCACATCATCCCCCTCTACTCAATAAACTTCAGTGGCTCCCTATTGCCTCCAGGAGCAAGTATGAGTTGAGCCATAAGGGACCCCAATCCTACCAACTCCCACCCAGTACTTTCTATTTGTCATACTAGATTTACACAGTCTTCTGCCCAGAGTAAATGCCTTGGACCTAGTAAGTCCCTCTTAATAGAGAGTGTTGAATCAAACTGAACATTTCCAGGCAGACTTGACCAATCCTTTCATATTAGGTTTTCTATACCTTCCTTGGTGGAGGGAGAGGGGGGACAACATCATCACAAAAGAAGCCAGCATACTGTGGCCTAGTTAGCTCCTCAGCCAAAGAGGCTGATGGCTAAAAAATGTCAGCTCACTGGCAGAGACTCAAGTAACAGCCAGGAAAAGCCCTGCCTGGAAAGGCAGGACACTTGTGATGGGCCAAGTTTCCAAGTCATAGGCCTGTAATTCAACATGCCATAGGAAATGGCTATCTGAAGGTTTACATCATATCTGGAGCCAGTATGGCCATAGCAAAGACAGTGAAACAAATGGTGATATCTGCACTTGCAGGAAACTTTAAGACCGTATATGCCCAAGACCTGAATCCTCTAAGCAAAAATACATACATACATACATACATAAATAGATAAATAAATGAATGAATGAATGAATGAGTGGATAAATGAATGAATGAACAGACAAATAAATAGATAGATAAATAAAAGAGAAAGGGTAAAAGAAAGAAAATGAGGAAGGAAGGAAGGAAGGAAGGAAGGAAGGAAGGAAGGAAGGAAGGAAAGAAGGGGAGGGAAGGAAGAAAGGAAGGAAAGGGAGGGAAGGAAGAAAGGAGGGAAGGAGCAAGGGAGGGAAGGAAGGGGGAGGGAGAGAGGAAGGGAGGGAAGGAGGAAAGAAGGAAAGAAGGGAGGAGGAAGGAAGGAAGGGAGGGAGGGAGTGAGAAAGGAAGGCAAGAAGTGAAGAAGGGAGGAAAGAAGGGAAGAGGGAATGAGGAAGGAAAGGAGAGAATGAAGGAGGAAAAGAAAGAAGGAGATGAAGAAGAAAGCATGGCTGGATAAACAGATACTGGTTGACTACTGTCAGATAAGGAGAACCAGGGATCCCAGAATCTAAACTGACACTGCTGAGCTGGGACATGAGGTCTTTCTGGCTGAAGCCTTATTGTTTTCTTAATAGTTGTCTATCAGGATTGAGAGAAAGTCTCAGAGCCAACAGACGTAGGAAGCAGTAGCCCTGTCTGCAGGGATGCCTTAGGACCTCTCCAGAGTTCTTCCCGCCTAAGGGACATAAGCAGAAATTGCAGAAATCAGCTTGAAAATTGACCTCCAAAGGATCCCATCAAGAAAACCCAGCCATCCTGCCAGGGGGAAACATCAGCTGTGCCAAATTTACCCTCAAAAAGCAAGCTTGCCTTGAGAGACCAAGTTGTGCGCTGAGCTTTGTCACAAAATCACTGAAGCTGCTGCTGCTGCCATGAGCAAGATGCTTCTGCACTGCACGGTTCAGAAGGCCTGTCTATAAAATTGGATTTGCACCATACTCAGCAGAACATGTGGATGAACTTGTAACTGGGAAAACCAAAGTCCACCCAGTGACAGGTATTTCCATTGTTACAGTATACAAGTAAAAGAGAATCTTACAAAAAAAACCTCAGGGTCATATAATTTCAGAATCTCATTTTATATATGAAAAAATGGGGAGTATAAAAAAGGAAAAGACTTATCCAAAGCCCCACAGGTAACAGATTGGGGGTCCTCTGCTTCCAAATCTAATGCTATTCCCACTACTTGGTCTTTATTGGGTAAAAGGCATCTTCAAAAAGAAATTTGAATGGTTTTGAGTCATAAAGATAAGAAATGGCTAGCAAAGCCCTAGCCCTGGATCTGCCTCCATAATCTTGTGTTAGCCTTTCTACCTTCTGAAGAAAATAGATAAATGAAATAGAAGGGAAAGTGGATTATAGAATTAGAGAACACAGGATCAAGTGTCCACTGGAGATGAGCTGTCACTGTGCAAACACAGATAAATCATTCTCTTCAGGTCACCAGGTCCTTGGAGGGCACAGATGCCCATTGCAAAATCTGTAAATTCCAGAAAGCTCTCCCCGCACCTTATTAAAGAGGACATGTTCAAACTAAGACACTCAGTGGGGGGTGGAAATTAAAAAAAAATCTTAACCTTTCCCGATCATAATGTTTAATCTTCTTCCTTTCCTCTGTTGCATTATGTATTTTCTCCTTGTCCCATTCATTCATCCATTTAACAAATATGCGTTATTTCTTTTCTCTACCTTAAACGTTCCAATCCACACAGCCCTCAGAGTCCTATTGCCCCTGATTGCCAAAACCCCACAATCTTTGACACAAGTAATAGCATGAGTGATTACCAAGGAGTATTCTTGCTGACCTCGGGACACAGATTTATCATCATCCAACGTGTTCTCAGTATCCAAGACTTCAGGCAGCTCATAGCACAGCCCAGAGCACAGGGCTTTTCCAGAAGCACACTCAACACAGAGGAGAACCCAGAAATATGCAGGAAAGCTATCTAGGAATAAGATGTCCTTTGTCCCACTCAAGAGGGCCCCTTTTTCCCTTGCTCTCTCAACACACAGCTCTGAGAAACCAATACCAGCCAGAAAGTTCACGTTCTTATTTCTTTCTTAGTGTAGAAATTAGTTGGTACAGTCCTCAGAATTTCTACCTGTCCATGGCCCCTATGTTCTCCATCACTTTAAGGATGTAAGCTTCTTGAGGGCAGGGCTGCCTTGCTTTAGAATTTGCATCATCAGCACTTATCTTAGTGCTCATAACATGAAAAGTGCTTACCACTAGATTTTCCCTCCCTTCATTCATGTATTTATTCATTGTTGGTCCTATAGCTCAGTTTCCATGGTATCCTAGGGTAACAAACATCCTGCATATGATAACTGACCATATTTCTCTTTCCTACTCAAAAAATCTAATAAAAGAAACTTTGATGTATTTTAAAAATATGTTTAACAGCTTAAATTTTCATCATATTTTCTGGCACTGTATGAACAGTGGGATCATAATAGCTCAGACTTCAAAGGGTCATTGTGAGAATCAAAGGACATTACCTAAATAAAGCACTTTGCAAACATTAAGGAGCTATATAAATGCTACCTATTATTGGCCACTATAATCTCTCTCCCTCCCAACCCCCCATCATTGCCTTGTCATGGAGGAAGGGGTTGTATAGCTCGATGAAACTATGAATTATGCTATACAGGGTTACCCAAGATGGTCATAGTGGAGAGTTCTGACAAAAGGTGAATGTGAATATGGATATGAAGTGGAGGTGATGAATAGATTTAAGGATTACATCTGGTAGACAGGGTGCCTGAAGAACAGGAACAAAGGTTCACAATATTGTACATGAGGCAGCAACAAAAAAAGATTCCAAAGAAAAAGAAGAGCAAGAAAGCAAAATGGCCACCTGATGAGGCATTACCAATAACTGAGGGAAGAAGGAAAGGGAAAGGGAAAGGAGAAAGAGAAAGATATACTCAGCTGAATGCAGAATTCCAGAGAATAGCAAGGAGAGATAAGGTTTTCTTAAATAAGCAATACAAAGAAATGAAGAAAACAATAAAATGGGAAAGACAAGAGTCTCTTCAAGAAAATTAGGGATACCAAGGGAACCTTTCATGCAAAAAAATGGGCATGATAAAAGAGAAAAGGGTAGGGACTTAACAGAATCAGAAAAGATTGAGAAGAGGTGGCAAGAATATACAGAAGAACTATATAAAAAAGATCTTAACATCACCAACAACCATGATGGTGTGGTTACTGATCTAGAGCTAGACATCCTGGAGAATGAAGACACATGGGTGGAAGCATTGTAATGATAAGGCTGATGGAGGTGATAGGAATTCCAACTGAGTTATTTAAGATCCTGAAAGATGATACTGTTAAAGTGCTGCACTCAAAAATATGCCACCAAACTGAAAAGTCAACAGTGGCCACCTGATTGGAGGAGATCGGTTTATGTCCCAATCCTAAAGAAAAGCAATGCCAAGATGTTCAAATTTACAAACAATTGCACTCATTTTACATGCTAACAAGGTTGCATTTAAGATTCTGCAAGCTAGGCTTCAGCGATATGTGAACTGAGAATTACCAGAAGAGCAGGCCAGATTTCAAAAAGACAGAAGAACTAGAGACCAAATTGTCAACATTCACTGGATTGTGGAGAAAGCAAGGGAGTTCCAGAAAAATATCTACTTCTGCTTCATTGACTCCACTGAAGCCTTTGACTGTGCGGATCCCAACAAAATGTGGCAAGTCCTCAAAGAGAAGGGAGTAGCAGATCATCTTATTTGTCTCCTGAGGACCTGTATGTGGGCCAAGAAACAACAGTTCTAATTGAACATGGAACAACTGATTGGTTTAAGATTGGAAAAGGAGTACAAGACAATATATTGTCACCTTATTTATGTAACTTCTACACAGAGCACATCATGTGAACTGCCAGGCTGGATGAATCAAAAGCCAGAATTAAGGTTGTCAGGAGAAACAGAAAGAATCTCAGATATGCAAATGATCCTACTCTGCTGGCAGAAAGTGAAGAGGAATTAAGAAGCCTCTTGATGAGGGTAGAAGAGGAGAGTGTCAAAGCTGGCTTGAAGCTTAACATTCAAAGAACTAAGATCTTGGCAACTGGTCCCATTACTCCCTGGCAAATGGAGGGAGAAGAAATGGAAGCAGTGTCACACTTCATATTCCTGGGCTTAAAGATCACTGCAGACAGCAACTGCAGCCATGAAGGAAAGTTATGGCTGGATAGCATACTAAAAAGTAGACATCACCTTGCTGACAAAGGTCCACGTAGTCAATACTATGGTTCTTCCAGTAGAAATGTTTGACTGTGAGAGTTGGGTTATAAAGAAATCTGAGTGCTGCAGAATTGATGTTTTTGAATTGTAGTGCTGGAGAAGACTTTTGAGAGTCCCTTGGACACCAAGGAGATCAAATCTGTCCATACTTAACGAGAAATTAATTCAGGCTATTCACTGGAAGGCCAAATACTGAAGTTGAAGTTTAAATATTTAGCCAACTAATGAGAAGATGGGACTTATTGGGGGGGGGGGAACCTGATGCTGGGAAAGATTTAAGCCAAAAGGAAAAGGGGATGGCAGAGGATGAGATGGATAGATAGTGTCATGAAAACAACAAACATGAATTTGGGCTTTGAACTTGGCACTTGAGAGACAGTGTAGGATAGAAGGGTCTGATGTGCTGCGGTCCATCAGGTCATGCAGAGTCAGATGTGACTGAATGGCTGAACATAATCTCACTTGATCCCTCACTGGTTGCAACACCTTTGAGAACCTGCAGATTCCTTTGATGACCTCAATCTTCTCCAAACACTTGAAACTCAGGATTGCTTAGCAAGCCATGGAATACCTTCTTACGCATAAGAATAAATTCATTAAGATCACTTTTTAAGGTTTTGTGGTAGGCATGATGAAGCTGCGATACATAAGAAATGAGGAATTATGAAGAATGAATAGCATGGATAGCATCAAAGAACTGAATGAACAAAAAAAAGAAGGCGAGCTGGTCATTTGGTCAAATGAGGGATAACCACTGTGCAACTTGTGTACTCCTCTGGTATCCTTATGATGTCAAAAGAAATGGGTGAAGGCTCCAAATGCTCCAAATCCCCAGTGGAAAACATGAAGATGGCATGAATGAATCACATAGGATAAAAATAAATGGATGCAATCTGCACAGCTGGAGGGAATATACACATCAATGAGCTCCCACACACATTTGACAATCTGAATATGAACTATCCTCTCAATTACCAATACCTCATAAATACCTGTAATAAAGATTGTCCATCACTGATTTTAAAACTGTATTATTTATACTCTTGGAGCAACTAGGTGGTATAGTGGATAAAGTACTTGGCTTGGAATTTTCGTGATTTCAGATCTGCCCCCAGACACTAGCAGTGTGACCCTGGGTAAGTCACTTAATGCTTTTTGCCCCAGTTTCCTCATGTGTAAAGTGAGCTGGAGAAGGAATTGGCAAACCCCTCAGTTTCTTTGCCAAGTAAACTCCAAGTGGGTCACAAAGAGTTGGACATGGCAGAAAAATGGCTTACCAACAAATTTGTACTTTAACCTGCTGGCAAAGCATACTAAAGGCCTTCCGCCAAGGACCAGTAATGGTCTGCGCTATTGCTTGGAAAGTTCTTTTCATTGTCCAGTCTTTACAGCAACTCTGTACTTGATCCCTTTTTTGAAAAGCAAAAAACGAATGTGTTGTTTCCATATTCTAATACAGAAACAGCATATTCTACTAGGAGGCAAAGTACTTCAGAGAGAAAGATAACTCAAATTGTTAAACACACACCAACTCAGACATATGAAGTGATTGCCAATGTCCCATGGGACAAGAGAAATTCCAGTGATTTCCTTGGGATCCCAGTGCAGAAGGACCAGGACAAGAGAACTCACAGGCAGCAAGCTCTCCGTTTACTCCCTGATCTTCCCAGCTTGGGGAGAAAACCAGTAATGTGCATCCAGCTAGCTCTCTTAGGAGAAAGAGAACTTCAGGACAGAAAGAGTCTTTCTCCAGTCTACGTGTTATGAGTTTGCTGCCATGTGATTTCATTTTGGGTTGATATCTGCTCCATATCTGAATGTTTTACCATGCCGTCAGACCTGCTGGAGACTTCCTGGTAGACTGACTTCTGAAGTCACCTAATTTGCTTGTGCCAAATGGCTCTTCTATTCGACTTGACAAACTGATTTCAATTGGTAAGAAGACAATAAACAAGACTGTGGGGTTTTTTTTCCCCGTCACTTTATTTTGTCTACAGGAAAAAGTAATCAGTCCCATATTTTTTTCATTTGGACTCTTTGCTAGAGTGCCATCAATTGTATTTTTTGTATCTTGGCCTTATTCTCTAGGGTCTGAGCCATTATCCCTTGGAAAACAGCAACACTTAGAACCTGCTGAATTTCCTTAAGTAAATATGACCTCTCTTCTTCTTTCTCAAAGCAGTTCCCTATACTGGATATCATGGCACATAAAGGAAATAGAGATCAACTTTCATACAAACTATACATGCAGTAGGACCCTCCTCCATCATCACTCTTTCTGTAGTATGCTGCTTCAGGGAACCAAAACACACACCATAGAAACTGGCCCCAAATGGACAACTTACCCAAGTAGGAGTGATAGTGATAAAAGCTAATGTTTCTATAGTATATGTAGGCAGCCAGGTGGTGTGTTAGATAGATTTAGAGTCAGAAAGATTTGAGTTTAAATCCTGTCTCAGACACTTACTAGCTGTGTGACTCCAGGCAAATCACTTAACCTCAGTATCCTTTTCTATAAAATGGGAATGATAATAGCATCTATATATGAGGATCAAATGAATGTACATGTATATGCATATATGCATATGGTGTGTGTGTGTGTGTGTGTGTGTGTGTGTGTGTGTGTGTGTGTGTGTGTGGTGTTGTTCGGTCATTTTCAGTTGCATCCAACTCTTTGTGACCCCATTTGAGGTTTTCTTGGCAAAGATCCTGGAGTAGTTTACCATTTCTTTCTCCAGCTTATTTTACGGATAAAGAACTGAGACAAACAGGGTTAAGAGACTTGCCCAAGGTCGCACAACTAGTAAGTGGCTAAGGCCAGATTTGAACTCATGTAGATGAGTCTTCCTGATTCTAAGACCAGTGCTCTATCCACTGAGCCACCTAACTTCCCTTATGTATATTATACATAACATAAAATGTATAATATAATATTATATAATGCATAATGATATATTATTATACTATATTATAATATTATATAATCTATGGTTTTATTATGCATGTATAAACATTGCCCATGATCACACAGATAATGTCAGAGTTGAGATTTGGACTCTGATCTCTCCTGATTCCAAATCCAGCATTCTTCTCACTACAACCATTTTGTATTTCCAAATTCAGGGCAAAATCTGACACTTTCATGGACAAAGTTTCAGTTTCATCTACTCTCAGACCAAATTATGCATCTGAAGGCCCTCATCCACCAGGGAATTGATGGGAAGAATAGACTTTCCCAGATGAGAGAAAGGATTGAAGAATAATGGGAGGCAGAATGTGGGAGCTAAGGACAGGGGAGGAGAGGGAGGGAGGTAAGCCCAAGAACTTTGGAACTCTGTGAAGGGAGTGCACCAGCACCAGCAGCAGCAACCAGCCTGTTGCAAGAACACTGTTACACCTTAATTGAACATAATGAACAGCTAAAAATCTTGTGTGGTTCACTGATCTGCTTATGAAACTACCTACATGTATCACATCACACCTATCAGATTGGCTAACATGACAAAACAAGAAAATTATAAATGTTGGAGAAGATGTGGGAAAATTGGAACACTAATGCATTGTTGGTGGAGTTGTGAACTGATCCAGCCATTCTGGAGAGCAGTTTGAAACTATACCCAAAGGGCTATAAAATTGTTCATACTCTTTAACCCAGCAATACCACTTTTAGGTCTGTATCCCAAAGAGATTATAAAAATGGGAAAAGAACCCACATGTACAAAAATATTTATAGCAGCTCTTTTTGCAGTGGCAAAGAATTGGAAATTGAAGGGATGCCCATCAATTGTGGAATGGCTGAAAAAGTTGTGGTATATGAAAGTAATGGAATACTATTGTGCTGTAAGAAATGATGACCTGGAGGACTTCAGAAAAACCTAGAAAGACTTGAGTAAAATGAGCAAAACCGGGAGGACATTGTACACAGTAACAGCCACAGTGTGACTTGATAGACCTTGATAGACTTAGCTCTTCTCAACAACGCAAGGATCTAAGACAACTCCAAAAGGCTCACAGTGGAAAATGTTATCCATATCCACAGAAAAAACTATGCAGTCTGAATGCAGATGGTAGCACACTCTTTGTTCTTCTTTTCTTTTGTTGTTTTGTTCTATTTCTTCTCTCTCATGGTTCCTCCCATTAGTTCTAATTCTTCTGTACGTCATGACTAATGTGACAATGTGCTTAATATGAATGTATAAGTAGAGCCTATATCAGATTGCATTCTGTCTTGGGCAGGGGAGAAGAGCAGGAGGGGGAGAAAATTTAAAACTCAAAATCTTATGCAAGTGAATATTGAAGACTAAAAATAAATTATTTTTTTAAAAAAGAAAAGACCTACCTGCATAGAATTTTGCTATTTCCCTGATTATCACTGCTACTGGGACCCACTGAATTTATTACCTCTCTACGTCCTCTCTCTCCTCTGCCTCAATATTCCCTAGAGAAATACCAATCTCAACCTCCAGATTTTGCTATTCTTTTTAAATCTTGTTTACTTACTGTTTGTACTTTTATCATAGATTTTGTCTCCAGATAAAGATAAGCTGATTTTCATTGCATTTGGAACAAGTATTTACTACAAAAGAGTTGACTATGCAATTGGAGAAGGGTATAAGGGAATGGATAGCCCAATAACAGCCCTAGACTTAACTTTGAATCTATGTTGCTACTATCCTGGGGCAGCTAGGTGGCACAGTGGATAGAGCACCGGCCCTGGAGTCAGGAGTTCAAATGTGGCATCAGACACATCATACTTCCTAGCTGTGTGGGCAAGTCATTTAAGCCAGTTGCCTCACTAGCAAAAGATAGATAGATGGTAGATAGATAGATAGACAGATCGATACGATCTTTTCCCTCTCTGTCTCACCATCTCTTTCTCTGCTTTCCTCTGGCTTTCTCTCTCTGTCTCTGTCTCTCTGTCTCTCTCTCTCCCTTCTACCCCTTCAACCCCTTCCCTCCAAAAAGAAGGCCCTTACCTCACTAGATGCATTATTTGAAGTGTTCAGTTTTCAGCAGATTTAAATTCAGAAGGGACCTTAGGGATCAACTGATCCAGCCCTTCCATTTTACATTTGTGTGACCATTTCTGTGGTCACAGCATTGCCACGATTATGACCTGCATTTTAACCAAAGTTTTTTGACTCTGGGCTCATTGCACCATAATTATCTTTACCTGACCCTATGTACTGTGTGACTGCATCATTACATAAACAACCCTGGGGCACTGGCACCATAAAGAAACTGGACAATGGGAAAAATTGCCATGGACAGCATCTCCAGGATATTTGAGAGCCCCCCCCCCCCGCCACTGCCAGCACACTCTAAATCTCCACCCTAAATACTTTTGTCCTGTAGTATGCTACAGCCATACAAGGAACCCTTCATTCCCAATAGCCAAATTAGTGTTACTCAAAGTCGGCATCTTCAAAAAGGGAAAAAGGCAGTACCTGTCACACAGCAGTCACCAGAGTATAACAAGTCAATGTTGCATCTGGAACAAGTACCACAATCCTGACCTGGAAAAAAATAGAATCCAGCATGTACTCAAAAGAAGGAGGGGAGTGGTGAACCCCACTCCTAGTGAGGAGTATAGAGCACGGCTGCTTTTGAGGAGAATGTCACATAACACAGGAAGGCCAAACCTTAGCCCACTACCAAGTCATTTCCTATTTTAACTAATTATTCCTACTTACTAATCGCTAAGAAATGTTGCTTCTTCAGGAGTAAAAGTGCTATTAGAATTCTCTAAAATAAGTGCCCCACAAAATTTGCACCCAGTGGCAAAGCCCCAATCATGCCCCCTAGTCATAGCTCTGGTAGATGCTAAATGAATATTTGTTGAATCGAACAAGATAAAACAGGCTCTATGTCCCATTCTTCTTCTTCATAGTAGTCAAGGGTCTGGCTTCACTGATGCTGCAATAGGGGATCTTTTTTTTTTTGCCATTGCTTTCATCAACCAACTATCTTTGGGCTGAATTGTATCCCTCTGCCCCCAAATAATTGAGTTTTTCCACAGTGTTGCCAACATGAGTGTGGCATTTCTTCAGCATCAATCCCATTTGACTGGAGTCATTTTTCTACAAGCTCTCCCCTTTATTACATGACACTTCTAAGAGCTGGGTCCCTCCTGAAATTCTTAAATTTCCTAGAGGTAGCCATCTTGTCACTGCTTTTGAAAATGCACATTATTCTTTGTCCTCATTATTCAGCAACTTGATTTTGTTTTCTATTCCGCCAGGTGAGTATCTGAGGAAACAGGAGCATGTAGTGCTCTCTTGCTGAAACTTGAGAAAATTCTGTTTTTCCCCAATATAGAGACTTCAGAATGTGTTTGGAAGGAGCAGAGCTGACTTACCATTAGCCTCATTAATACTTTGGACAACTAACTAATGAAAAAAATGTTTTGTCTTTATGCCTCAAAAATCTGCCCAATTCACATTTCCCCTACTATGAAGGACTTGTTCAAATTGTTTTTTTTTTAAACTGCAATTCATGCCATTCATAAGACCAAAGGAATTAAGCTACAGAAATCATTTCCAACCTTTTTGAGTCTGAGGATCCTTTTTTTAATATGAAAAATCTACTAACCACCATACGTTCACAATAACAGCTGTACTGTTATCTATTGATTGAAAAAAATACATGCTGACAAAAAAATGTGGGCTGAATTCTTGGATCCAAAAGAGGCAGCCTGATGTAATAGATGATTCACCAGTCTTAGAATCAAAACAGTGGAAGTTCAAATCCTACTTCAGATACTTACTAGCTTACAAAGTAGCTCTACCTCTCTGCGCATCAGTTTCGCCATCTACAAATGAAAGAGTTGGATTCATTGACCTCTAAGGCCCTTTCCATTCTGAATCTATGATCATATGACTTAATATGAATTTGGTATCGCTTTTAAATGAGTTTGCATTTTACTCATTGCAAAAGCAGCTATAGACACTTAAAAATAGCAATGTAAGACATCATTTATTCAGTTGACAGGAGTACATATGCTTATTCATAAATTTGCATTCAGTGACCCTTTGCAATAAATAACTCAGGGTCACTCAGAGATTCCAGGTCTACAGAACAAGAACCAGTAAGTTCGAGGAAGATGAGTACCCAGGCTGCATACAGACAACCTGGAAATAGTGAGCAGATCTTCAGAACATGTTTGCTAGGAGGACCAGAGGGGCGGAGACAAACAGTTAGGAGGGATAGGTAAGTGGACCCTAGAGGCCAATGTGCCAAAGCAAATTAGCAGAACGTTTCCTGAATTTATTTTCTATCCAATGGCCAAAGGATGATAACAGTAATAATACTCTGATACACCAGTGAGTCCAAGATTTCATTGATATGGAGCTTCTTTCTATTGGGGCCATTTTACTTAATTCAACTAAGCATTACAGAATTTTAGCATTAGAGAGACCCCTGTGTCCATCTGGTCTAATATGTACCCCCAAAAGGATCCCCCACTATAGTAAAACTGATGAATAGCCATCCAGACCCTGCCCAAAGATCCCAGTGAGGGAGAAAGAACTGTTTTCTGAGGCATCCCATTATACTTTGGGGCAGCTTTATACACATTTCTTCCCAACCCATCTATACTTTCTCATCCTATGCAATTCTTATCTATGTCTACTGTTAAACTTTCCCTTCTAAATCTTCCTGGTAGTGAAGATCATTCTCTGTTAGAATATTTTATAGACTTGACCTCAGAGAAGCAACCCATTAGCCCTAATTCCCAATACACTAGAATCCCATTTCCTTTTCTGTTTGTTTGGTTTTTTAAAATTTTCAAGATTTTGCCCAGACCTGGAATTTCATGAGTATATGGAACTCTGCTAAGGATTCTCCTAGCAAGGTAGGCCCATTTCTTCTCTGTAACTTAAAGTCTTAGAACATTTCCTGGGGGCATTGAGAGGAGAAGTGACTTAGCCAGCTGGTGTATATCAGTTGAGACTTGAACCCAGGTCCTCTTGACTCTGAGGTTGGCTCTCTACCCATACTGCACCACACTTTCTGAAATCTCTTCATTTCTACTGGCCAAGTAGATATGCACCACATAATCTCCATCTGGTCATTTGGGAGCTTTCACAAAATGCTTCCATTTATTTTGTGCCACTTCTTATGAAAAAGTCACCACTGGCAATAGGTTACATCCACCACGCAACTTGCCTTGCCATTTGGGTCCCCTGAGATCCATGAAACAAATACTAGCAATAATAATTCCCACTTATATGCTGCTTTATGAGAGGCAGAGTGAAACAGGGGCTAGAGAGCTAGCCTCAGTGTCATGGAGACCTGGGTCCAAGTGCTTCCTTCGATACTTACTGGCTGTATAAGCCTGAGTAAATTCCAATAGCCTCTAACCAGGCAACTCTCTAAGACCCAGAGGTTCATTGCAGAGAGCATTGCTAGACCAGGTTCCTCACTGGGACCTCGCTGTGCGGATGGAGTCACAGGTCTCCAAAAAGATATAATGCTCTAATGTTTACCAAGTGCTTTCCTCTCAAGATCCCTTCGAGATTGGTCATACACTTGGTATTTATTCCATTTTCATAGATAAGGAGAATGAGATGCAAAGAGTTTCAGTAAACTGTCCAGAGTTTCACATCTAGCAAGGGACAGAGTCAGGATGTAAACGTAGGAGTATTGACTCTGCCTCTGGGTCTTTCTGAGACATGAACCTACCTCTCTAAGGAAAATAGGATGTGGTCTAGCTGTGCATTGGGTCAAAATTGAAATAATTAAAATGCAGCCTTCTCATTTTTGCATTAAGGCACTGAAAACGTTTGAGGCTGTTGCAGCTGTTTCAGCCTGAATCTTTACATAGGATGCTCTTTGGCTGCTAATCGCTTGGACGTGTTATTAGCATTTTTTTTTACCATGTTCCATCATTCATTATCTTAAGAGAAATTTTCAACTCTTTTGTCATTGGACTTGGCAAGATGAGATACCAGCTACCTCTGCCATTTATGTTCAAATATACTCCCATATAATTTGCAGGGGCTGCAAATTATTTACCAGGAGAACATTTTTAAAATCTGCGAGGTCTAAGGCTAGCCTGAATGCAGCAGACATGCACAAAAAAGGCAGGAATGGAAAACCTGCCTGCCCTCCCACTCCCCCTACCAGTCATTTTGTTCCAGCTCAATTTCATTTGCATGCCAGTCAAAGAGGATATTGGTGGTCCTGGTGTCCATGTAGTTCCTGGAGGTGGAAGTTGGGGGAGGGCATGGTTTAAGCCTGGGAAGTAGATTCTGAAGACACAGGTTCACAGTCAGGGATGTAATAGGAGTTACAAGGAATTTCTCAACCCTTAGTCAAACAGATGGCCATTTCACTTCATGTCTGAGCCTCATTTTCCTCATCTGTAAAACCAGAATACTAACCCTTAGAGGTACAGCTGACAGAGCCCTGAAACTGGAGTCAGGAAGATCTGTGTTCAGATCCCGCCTCAGACTTACTAGCTGTGTGACCCTGATCAAGTCAAGGTCTCTGTTAATCTCTGTTCACCTCAGTTTCCTCAACTGTAAAATAGGGATGGTAATGGCACCTGTGTCACAGGGTCGTTATGAAGATCGAACAAAATGACGTTTGTTTAAAAGTACTTTGCATGGTGCCTGGCACATGGTAGGCCCCATATGGATGCTTATTCCCTTCCCTTAGGTTGTTGTGAGAGTAAAATCAGAGCTTTGGAGTTATCATTGTACTCCATAAACATTACCTGAAGTCCGAAGCATGCTGCCAGCCTCCCATTCAATAATCAGGCTTCCCAGCTATGTGCCCATGCTAACTAGTATGGTTAAAATTGAGATGAGAAATGCAAATCAGCGATTGGCCGGCAGGCTCATTTCACAGCACATTCCCCAGTCTAACCCTACTTAGGTGAACATGCATGTGTTCATACTTTGAGTCGCAAGATTTCAAAGGCAGGGAGGGTTGTTTGGATGGCCATTTTCAATATTCGCAATCGGTTCGAGCCTGTCCATGAATCTGAGCCATTATTTTCATTCTGAGCCTCATACAATGCCCTCCCTAGTTAGGCCTGAACATTTCCCCAGTCACAGAGATTCTTTTGTCCAGACCTACTTTTCACTCTTTTGGCACTGAGCCCTTCTCATGAATATACCCATCATTTGCAATGTCCTCATTAGCATCTCAGGAAAGTCTCCTTCCAATTGTTAGAAGCAAAATTGAGACCTTTTCCCTCCTCTCCATGCCTGAGGGTGAGCTAGGCTGATTTATTTGTTTTTATTTTTATTGCAAGACACCTTGAGTCCTGGGCATCCCAAGGTGCCTTGAGAGGCCTTTCTCCTATAGAGATTTAAAGAATTGGGGCGGTGATCACTGCTTATGATTTTCTGATGTTTTTTCTGCAACTCAAACCATATGTAATTTTGAAATAAATGAAAGTTAAGTACAAAAACGTTTTGCCCCAAGGGAATTCAGATTCTCAATGTGCTTTTAATAACTGTTTGTAAAACATTTAGGAAAATCTATGGCAGCACATTTAGGGAAAAATCAAATTACCCTTGCCTCAAGATGTTATTCTAGTGTCTAAACTTTATGAAACAGCCTGTGTGGCCCAATTGTTGAACTAATCTGGTCAGTAATACTTTAGAATATATTGTATACATAGGGCCTGAATTTAATCTGTGTTGTATTTTCTTTAATAACACTTCTTTAAGACACTTCTTTTAAATCCCCTAGCAATTAATGGTGCCGAAAGAACAAAATAGGCCTAGCTGGCATTTACTGAAGAATCTTAAATGGAGTCTCATTAGAGAGCCTTGAAATTAACTAAGGAAATTAAACTAAAAGTCATTATTTTCCTTCCTTTCTTTTTCTTTTTAAATCATCATTAAAGAAAAAAGAGAGAGAAAATAAATTAAAGAGAAAGAAAGAAGACAAAAGAGAAAAAAGAAAAGGGAAGGAAGGAAAAATGGAATAAGGAAGAAAGAAAGAGAAATAAAGAGAGAAAAAAGAGGAGATGGAAAGAAAGAAAGAAGGAAGGAAGGGGAGGAGGGAGGGAGGAAAGGAGGGAGTAAGGGAAGGAAGAGGAAGGATGGGGAGAAGAGAGGGAGAGGGGAGAAAGGAAGGAAGGAAAGGAGGGAGTGAGGGAAAGAAGGAAGGAAAGAAGGGAGGGAAAGAAGGAAGAGGAAGGATGGAGGGAAGAAGGGAGGGAGGAAGGAAGAAAGGGAAGAAGGGAAGAATGAATGAAGGAAAGAATGAAGAAAAGAAGGAAGGAAGGAATGAAGGAAGGAATGAAGGAAGGAAGGAAGGAAGGAAGGAAGGAAGGAAGGAAGGAAGGAAGGAAGGAAGGAAGGGGAAGACTGGAGGGGAGAAGGGAGAGAGGAAGGAAGAAAGGGAGGGAGGGAAGAATGAATGAAGGAAAGAAGGAAGAAAAGAAAGAAGAAAGGAAGGAAGGGAGAGAAAGAGGAAGGAAACAGAGAGAGGGAGGAAGGAAGGGTGGAAGTGAGGAAAGGTAGAAGAAGGATGGAGGGAAGAAGAGAGGGAGGGAGAAGGGAGGAAGGAAGGAAAGGAGGAAGGAAGGAAGGCAGGAAGGTAGGGAGGGAAGGAAGGAAGAGGAAGGATGGAGAGATGAAGGGAGGGAGGAAGAAAGAGAGGGAGGGCAGGAGGGAGGAGTTGAGATTCCAAGGCTTTGAGGTAACTCTAAAACCATTCTATGGAATACACAAGGTCATAAGATCATAGATTCAGAGCTGGGAGGACCTTGGAGGCCCTCTAATCCAGCCCACTGACCTTACCAATGAGTCCACTAAGAGCCAGAAAGGTTACATCACTTATCCCAGATCACAGTTTGACAGATGCAGACAAGCTAATGTGTGACTCAGACCTCTCTTTTCCATCCTAGGAAAGAATCACAGGAAGGAAGAAGCTGAGGATTTCATTGAGAGGAAATTCAAGCTCAACTCTGAACTGGTAGAAACACTGACACCCCTTTAGCCAGAAAAAGGTGCCCTTCAGGCCAGGTAGGCAAGAACAAGACATTTCCTGTATCACATGTACAACCTTCAGGCAAAAGACCATCAGACTCTCTCCTCCACTGAGAGGATCACACACATTCTGGTGTGATGGTCAGGACCTGGCCTTGGAATCAGGAAGACCACAGAACTCTAGGCCTAGGACTAGAAGGGGTCTTCAAAGCCCAAACTCTTCATTTTACAGATGAGGAAACTGAGGACCAGGCAAGTTGTGGTCACACCTTGCCGGTAGACAGTGAGGTGCACAATGCAGACATTGGGACTCCCTCTCCAGTGGTCTTTTTGAGGGCCCTGGGTTCAAGCCCTACTTCAAACTCTTGTTCTAGCAGCAAATCACCCTGCCTCATCTGTAAAATGAGAATAACAATAATATCTATCTTACATGGTTATGGTGAGAACCAAGTAAGAGAATGTGCAAACCTTAAGTACTTTTATTGTAAACTGTTATTATTATTCCATTCACATTTTCTTCTTCCCAATGTGCTGATTGAAAGCGAAACATTATAGAAACTTTCAAATAATATGGGTTCCTTACCTAGCAAGAGCACAGTTTAACTGTATTATGAAAATTTAAAGCCAAGCACCAAGAAAAAAGATGATATTCTGAAAAATATCAGATTTATTGATAACGGATATGTCAAAGCCAACATGAAGGAGGGTATCACGGAGATGCCTACCCTCCATTTATTAGATTACCATGTTTTGTAACTCTGGAAGCCTCAAAAGTGAAGACAAATCAGTGCTGCCTGACATGGCTCGCTCACAAAAGGGATTCAGAGTAGATTCTGGGATCTAGGCTTTCTGTGGTTGCCACATTTATAATTTGATTTGCTAGTCTGTAATTCGTTAACAATGTTTATTTCTTCTGAGGAGAGAAGCTGCTTCCCTGGTTAATTTCTCCATTTTTAGCACCTGATCTCCATGCAAAATGCTTTCATTCTGAAACACATCACGGAAAGAAAAGCCAGTCAGGCTATAGTAAGAAATGCAATCTAATGTAAGATATTATCTTCCCTTTATAAGCCCTTTTAGAAAAGCAAGAAATAGAATGATTTAAAAAGAATGGGGCTCATTTAATTGGCTCGAAGCTATTAAATGAGAAATTCATTCAGAGGACGAACTGAAATAATGCCATCTTGGGGCCTAAAGAGTGGCATCTTTAGAGATGAGCTCCCTCGGTCTATTCCTGGTCATTAAAATACTGCTGCTTTTTCAAGGGACTCTGGCATTCTCCCCTGATCTGTTAAGACCTATTGAGCTCCCATAGTGTGCAAACTAACTGCAGCAAATTTAGGAAAAGAAATGAAGTAGAGCAAAGTACCCAGGAAATTGCTACATGGGGGGAAAGCTAAAGGCAGGCATTGGGGTTTGGTCAAAAGAGCACAGGAATTGGAGTCAGAAGACCTGAGTTCAAATCCAGGTCCTACAATTGCTACCCATGTCACTTTGGGCAAGTGTAAAAGACCTTCTTGGATCTTCATTTCTTCCTATGCAAAATAAGGAAGCTGGTCTATGTGGCTCAAAAGGTGCCTTCCAACTTTACATCTGTGGTCGTGTGATCCTAGGTCATTCATTTTCTCTGCACCTCAATTTCCTCATCTGTAAAATGAGGAGCCTGAATCTCTAAGGTTCCTTCCAGGTTTGAAGGCACATTGCTTGACTTTCTTGGACCTCCATTTCCTCTAAGATGGGGGGTGGTCTGACTGACCCATAAAATTTCATTCGGCTCAAACATTCTAGCATTCTGGGAGGCTGAGACCATCACACCCAGAGCCAAGAAGGAGAGAGGTTCAGAAAACCTGCTGTAGTCATTTCAGAGCATTACGGGTCAGCTCAGCTGGCCTCAATCGAAGTACAACCCCCTAAAAGAAGCATGTAATGGTCAGACCACATGTGGCCTCAGTGGGGACTGCTGGGAAATCACAGCTGCACACAGACCAGCCTGGTGGACAGCAATGGGAATGAGCCTTTTTTGAGTTAAGGTTTCAGGCAGGCCATGAATCAAAGAGGCTGGGTCAAAACATCGAGAAGTTCTGAAAATAGCAGCTGGGGCCACAGATCAAAGAACCGGCTTTCTGTGCAGCCAATTCACCATTAAAAAAAAAAAAAAGCCGGCTGGACATGTCTGGATATTTTCAGCTACATCTACAGAGAGAAATCACAATCAACTGTACCATCTTTGAATCCAATGAGAGCATCTTTACACCCTATGCAAAGTGTAGACCAGATTTACCAATTGGGTTTTCAATCTTGCCTCTGGTAATTCAGGACTTTTCACCTCTAGGCCCAAAAGAATTCAATTTAATTCAATTCAACAAGTATTTAGCTTTACAAAGAGCAGAAGGAGAAGCAGTATGATGTGGTGGACATTAAGAGGCAAAGGTTCTCAATGCCTGACATGGTAGATGGGACAATTTGTTTTACTCAACTCTATGTTTTTGTTATCAATGGAGGCAAAAGGAGGAAGAGGCAGAGAGGCCATGGTAAGCTAAATGCTCCTCTTAAAAAAAAAGTATCAATAAAAGATTCTTTTAAAAGCCTGCCTTGGAATGAAAAAGATCTGGATTCAAGTTTTGCCTTTGACACTTGGCAAATCACTTAACTTGCAATAGTTCCAAAAACTCTCTAAGAGTATGAAGTACAAACAAATTGCTGGTTGACATTAGTATATCTATGGTAGCAGCAACCGTGTGACACCATGGACAGAGTCAGGAAGACTTAAGTTCAAATCTGGTCTCAGACACTTACTAGCTATGTGACCCTGGGCAAGTCATTTAAACCTGTTTGCCTCAGTTGCCTCATCTGTAAAATGAGCTGGAGAAATAAATGGCAAACCACTCCAGTATCTTTGCTGAGAAAATCCTAAATGGGGTCAAGAAGGGTTGGTCACAACCAAAATATCTCAACAACATTGGTGGAGGAATTTGTCCTCAAGGGGAACTGCCTGCATTAGTGAAGTCATTGGTCTGCCTTTAATACTCACAAAAAATTTTTTAAAAAGGTGCTAGAGAGGCAAAGATTTTTTTTTAAACCCCTGCCTTTCAAAGGCTTACATTCAATTGAATATGAAAGGACACACAACAGGTTTGGTGCTCCACATGGGAAGTGTAGGACGCAAACCCAATCTCTCCCCAGTCCTTTATAACAAAGCTTTCCCTGCTAGAGCTTAGAGGAGGTGATCAGGCCCATAGCTTATTCCTGCTAGTTCTCATATCTCTTAAACCTTAACGAAGGGCTGTCTTAAGTATCTCTTTGGAAAAGAAAGCCTTTATGCATTTTCTGTGGCTTTAAAATATTATTGAAGATATGCAGAGAGAATACTCAATCTCCAGCTCCAGAAATCAATAAAATAATAAAACCAATTTGCATGATAATAAGCAAACAACTTGTAAAAGGAAAAAATAACTTGCCAAAGTCAAATGAAAGCAAAGTCAGTTTTCTCTCTGTAAAGTACTTGGGACAAACTGCAGACGTACACAATAAGCTAACTCATGGATAGCAACATACTTTGGAAACGGAATATTTTTGAGTATTCTAATCAGTAAATTCTCTCCACCTCCAGCACTTTGAAGGGGTAGAATTAATCAGTCAATCAATGAATAAATGAACAAAGAAAGCATTGAGTAACTGCTTACTTAGCTCTGTGCTGAACCTTGAGGGGTACAAATAGAAGAAGTAAGACAGTCCCCACTACTAAGGAGTTCACACATTAATTGGTGGAGGCAACCTTTAAAACACAGTTCATCCTATGGAAAGCCTTTAAATTCAGAGGGATTCAGAGGTCCTTAAGTTATCTAAGCAGAGATGATGACAGTGTCTGGAGACCACAAGGCTGATGGGAAGGCCCAGAGGACCTGAGAAGGCATAGGAAGGGCAAGATGGTAAGGACTGGTGGTCCTCCAAAGAGTCCTTGATAAACTTGACCCTGTCTGGAGGAAGGCAAGGGTGCCAAAGAATAGGGGAGCATTTTCGTAGGAAGAAAAGATGAAAGAAGGAGGATTTTGAGCTCAGAAAAAAAATGGTTAGAAGAACATGAGAACAGTCTGCTAATACTCAAAGAGCTGTCATAGTTGAGAGAGCGTATACACCTAGAGTAGCTCCATGAGACAGAAGCAGGATCAGCGGAAGGCCAGGTCCAGGACTTGATGTAAGGGGAAACTTTTGAAAAACTAATAATTGTTAGAACTATTCAAAACTTGGATGAGCGACTTCTCCAACGTTCACAGCATTTGGCATACATTGCTGTTGTTGTTGTTGTTGAGATGTTTCGGTTGTGTCCAACTCTATATGACCCCATTGGGGGTTTTCTTGGCAGAGATACTGGAGCAGTTTGCCATTTCCTTCTCCAGCTCATTCTACAGATGAGGAAACTGAGACAAGCAGAGTTAATTGACTTGCACAGGGTCTCAGGTCAGATATGAACTCAGGTCTTCCTGACTCCAGGTCTGGCACTCTATCCACTGTATCACCTAGTTGGCATATAGTAAGAGTTTTCATCCATTCTTTTATTTGAGCTGTTAAGGATACTACACTGAGGGTTTATGGAGAAGTTAGGAGGTTGGACTAAAGCCCTCCACAGCTGACATTTGGCCTTTACAAACATACTTGACAGCTTATTGACTACCTCCTGAAATAATCTATTGCACTTTGGACTAACTGTAAGGGAAACAACTGTGAAAGACTTAAGAGCTGTGATCAAGGCAATGACCAATCACAACTCCAGAAGACTGATGAGGAATCATGCTTTCCCCTTCTTAGCAGACAGAGGATGGACTAGAGGTACAGAAATGATATATTTTCAGGCATGACCAATTTGCTTGACTTACATATTTGTCACAAGACAGAGTTTCTATGGAGGTAGGACCTGGGCAGGAGTCGAGGGTTGGGATACTAATCCTAAAGAAAGGTAAGAGAAAAAAAGCATTATTGATTCCCAGAAATTACACAGAAAGGAATAGAAAGATCTTCATAAGGGGGGAGGAGCACATGGGAAATATTGGATATGTTCTCTATTGTTTTTAATAGGAATGGGTACTGGGTTTTGTCAAAAAGTCTTTTCTTCATTTATTGAAATAATCATATAATTTCTGTTGGTTTTGTTATTGAAATAATAAATTATGCTCATAATTTTCCTAATAGTGAACCAGCCCTGCATTCCTGATACAAATCCCACCTAGCCATAATGTATGATCCTTATGATATATTGATGTAATATCCTCATTAGTTATTTTGTTTACATTTTTTGCATCAAAATTCATTAGGGAAATTGGCCTATAGCTTCTTTTTTCTGTTTTAGCTTTTCCTGGTTTAGGTATTAGCACTATATTTGTGTCACAAAAGGAATTTGGTAGGACTTCTTTGCCCATTTTCCTATATAGCTTATATAGTATTGGAATTGATTATTCTTTAAATGTTTGGAAGAATTCATTTATGAATCCATCTGGCCATGGGGATTTTTTTCTTAGGGAATTCATTGATGGCTTGTTCAATTCCTTTTCCTATGAGCGGGTTATTTATTAATATTCTATTTCCTCTTCTACTAATCTGGACAATTTATATTTTTGTAAAGATTCATCCACTTCACTTAGATTGTCAGATTTATTGGTATATAATTGGGCAAAATAGCTCCTAATAATTGCTTTAACTTTCTCTTCATTGGTGGTGAATTCACCCTTTTCATTTTTGATACCAGTGATTTGGTTTTCTTCTTTCTTTTTTTAATCAAATTAGTGAATGGATTATCTGTTTTATTGGATTTTTTTTTATAAAACCAGCACCTACTTTTGTTTATTAGTTCAATAGTTTTCTTACTTTCAAATTTATTAATCTTGCCTTTGATTTTCAGGATTTCCAATTTGGTGCTTAATTGAGGTTTTTTAATTTGTTCCTCTTCTAGTTTTTTTAATTGCATACCTAATTTACTTATCTACTCTTTCTCTATTGATACAAGTGTTTAGAGATATAAATTTTCCTCTACCTACTGCTTTGACTGCATCCCATAAATTTTGATGTTTTCTCATTGTTGTCATTCTCTTTAATGAAATTATTAATTGTTTGTATGATTTGTTCTTTGATCCACTCAGTGCTTAAGATTAGATAGTTTAGTTTCCAATTAATTTGTAATCTACATTTCCACAATCCTTTATTGCATGTAATTTTTGCTGCATTATGATCTGAAAAGTGTGCATTTAATATTTCTGCTTTTCTGCATTTGGCTGCAAGGGTTTTATGCCCTAATACATGCTTAATTTTTGTGTAAGTGTTGTGTATCACTGAGAAAAGTATATATTTCTTTCTATTCCCCTTCAATTTTCTCCAGAGGGCTATCTAACTTTTCTAAAATTCTATTCACCTCCATAACTTCTTTCTTGTTTATTTTTGTTAGATTTATCTAATTCTGAAAGGGGAAAGTTGAAGTCCCTTCTAGTATGTAGTTTTACTGTTTCATTCTGTAAACTCATTTCACTTCTCCTTTAAAAATCTGGATGCTATACCATTTGATGCATATATGTTTAGTATTGATATTGCTTGATTATCTACGGTGCCTTTTAGCAAGATGTGGTTTCTTTCCTTATCTCTTTTAATTAAATCTATTTTTTGCTTTTGCTTTGTCTGAAATCATGATTACTTCTTCTGCTTCTTTTTTAACTTCAGCTGAAGCATAATAGATTCTACTCCAGCCCTTTACCTTCACTCTGTGCGTATCTCTCTGCTTCAAAAGTGTTTCTTGTAAACAGTATATTGTAAGATTCAAACTTTTTATCTACTCTGCTATCTGCTTCCATTTTATGAGTGAGTTCATGCCATTCACATTCACAGTTTATGATTACTAACTGTATTTCCCTCCACCCTATTTCCTCCGTTTATTCTTCTCTCTCTCTTTTCACCCTGTCCCTCCCCAATTTACCCTCCCTTCTCTCAGTCACCCCTACTTTCTTATCCTCCTCCCTCCTACTTCCCTGTATGGTAAGATAGATTTCTATACCCAACTGGATGTGTATTTTATTCCCTCATTGAGCCATTTCTGATGACGGTAAGGTTCAAGGATTGCCTACCACCCTTCCTGTCTTCCTTTCCATGATAATAGTGCTTTCATGCCTCTTTTATGTGAGATAATTTACCCCATTCTACCTGTCCCTTCCCCCTTCTCCCACTGTATCCCTCTTTCTCACCCTTTTATTTTTTTATATCATCTTATTATAGTCAACTCACACCCACACCTCTATGTATACTCTTTCTAACTGTCCTAATTGTGACAAAGTTCTTAAGAGTTACAAGCAGTATCTTTGTATGTAGGAATGTAAACAGTTTAACTATTGAATCCCTTGTGTTTTCTCTATTTCATGTTTACCTTTTTATGCTTTTCTTGAGTCTTATGTTTGAAAATCAGATTTTTTTTCCAGCTCTGGTCTTTTCATCAGGAATGCTTAAAAGTTCTCTATTTTATTAAATGTCCATTTTCCCTCAATGGATTATCCTCAATTTTGCTGGGTAGATTATTCTTGGTTGTAATCCTAGCTCCTCTGCCTTCCAGAATGTCACATTCCAAACCTTTCAATACTATGATGTAGAAGCTACTAAACACTGTGTAATCTTGCTTATGGCTCCTGATATTTGAATTGTTTCTTTCTGGCTGCTTGCAGTATTTTCTCCTTGACCTGGGAGTTCTGGAATTTGGCCATAATACTCCAAGAAGTTTTCATTTTGGAATCTCTTTCAGGAGGGGATTGGTAGATTCTTTCCATTTATAGTTTACCCTCTTTTTAGGATATCAGGCCAGTTTTCCTTGGTAATTTCTTGAAAGATGATGTCTAAGCTCTTTTTTCATCATGGCTTTCAGGTGGTCCAATAACTCTTAAATTATCTCTTTTCAATGTATTTTCCAGGTCAGTTGTTTTTCTAATGAGATGTTTCACATATTCTTCTCTTTTCTCATTCTCCTGATTTGGTTTTATTGTTCTTGATGTCTCATGAAGTCATTAGCTTCCACTTACCCAATTCTAATTTTTGAGAAATTATTTTCTTCAGTGAGGTTTTATACCTCATTTTCCATTTGGCTAAATTGACTTTTTAAGGAGTTGTTTTCTTCAGTGAATTTATGTAACTCTTTTCCCACTTGGCCAATTCTACTTCTTAAGGAGTTCTTTTCTTCAGTGAACTTTTGTACATCTTTTTCCAGTTTTTGCACACTTCCTGTACCAAGAGGTTGACTTGTTTTTCATGATTCTCTTGAATCACTTGCATTTCTTTTTTTTTTTCAATTTTTCTACTATTTCTCTCATGTGATTTTTAGAAAGCTTTTTGAACTCTTCTACAAGTTCTTTTTGGGCCTGACATCAATTCTCATTTTTCTTTGAGGCTTCACATATAGCTGTTTTGATATTTTGTCCTCTTTTGAGTTTATGTTTTAATCTTCCCTGTCACCACAATAACTTTCTATGGTCAGGTTCTTTACTGTTTTTTGGTCATTTTCCCAGCCTATTTCTTGACTCCACTCCTGGATGGAAGGGGCACTGTCCCAAGCTTCTGGTTTTTCATGGTGCTATTTTCAGAGCTAATTCTAGGGACCTGTAAGTTTTTTGGTTTTCTAAGGTGGTGTGATCTAAGGAGAGGTGTTGTCACTGCTCCTTGGCCTACGCTTTGGTCTGTGAGTGACCACAAGTACTCTTTTCCTCCCTGGATCTGTGACTAGGATCCCCACTCCCTGTGGCTGTAGGCTCTACTGTGCTAGTGCTCCTCCTTACCTTGGGAGTGTGACCCAGGTCCATGATCCAGATCCTCGTTCGAGTAATGCAATAGAGTCTTGCATCCTGTGCTTACAGAAGTGTCCCCTTTAAACTCTTTCTGACCAGTTCTCCAGCCCCTTTACCATCTATGGTCTCAGAGCTCTGGGGTTGCTGCTGGTGATTCAGGTGCCCCCAGGAGCTGCACTGGCTTGCTGGGGTGTGGGGCCTCAATGCTGGCTTGTCCAGGCCACCTGAGCTGCACTGCATTCTATTCTTACCTTAAAGAAAGAGACCTTTCCTGATGGCCTTCTAAACTGTCTTGGGCTAGAAAATTGTTCCACCCTGCCTTTGTGTTGGTCCTGTCAATCCAGAGTTCATTTTGAGGCATTATTTTAAAATTGTTTGAAAGGAAATTTGGGAGAACCCAAACTAGTTCCTGCCTTACTCCCCTACCTTAGCTTCACCCACCTGTGAAGAATAATTTGATCTGTAGTGACTTTATATAAGAATCCTGTTTGAATGGTCAAAGGAAACATGGCCAAGCCCCAGGAGTCATCTATAAATTATCAAGCTAGAGAACCATAATTGGAGGAAGAAGTTAGAGCCAACATAGCTCTCCTGCATGTTCATCAGGAGGAACCAACGAGCTGGGGATAAAGCAGAGGCCTCATATATAGCCATGGCCAGGTCTCCTTCCCCACCCACTTTGGCCAGAGAAGAGGCTTTTGAGCCTTGGAGGGTCTGGAGGATTGTGCTCAACCCATCTTCCCATCAGTGTCTTAGTTGCATTCCCAGATCAGCTATCGGCAGTATCTTCATTGAAAGCCAAGGGGAAATGGATACAGATTCACCATGTTTTAGGGGAATTTCTTGAGCACCCCATTAATGAGAAAAGATGATTTATAACTAGGAGGTGAGTTACCCCTTCGCAATATGTGCTACCTAAGCTTTAACAACTCTCTTTCCCTTGGATTGAGATGGATTGAGCATAACCCTCCAGACCCTTCAAGGCTCAAAATATAGACTATATGTATAGACTTCCAAAAGAATATTTTACCAATTATTTTTTGGTGTCACCTCAGTAAATATCCATTTCTAAAAATTGAAGCCAAGTAACTAAAAGATTCTCAATTCATAATCTTGCAGAGAAAGCACATTAGTGGACACTTGAACAGATGGTATTATGTTATCACCTCTGATACCTCAGGTACCCCTCTGTGGGGAAAATATGGCATTGGTTCAGGACCTGAGACTCATTTGTAATAGTGAGATTTGGGACAAGGACCCTCAGAATTTACATGGGTTACACACAGATAGTTTGAAGGAGGGGAGAGGGGAAAACACCAACTACTACAGGGATCATGAAGAGCTTCCCAAGAGAGATGTCATCTGATTTAAACTTTGAAAGAAACTAGAAATTCTAAAAGGCAGGAGTGAGGAAGGAGAACATTTTAAGCAAAGGGAACAGCATTGTGAATTTATGCAACAGAAAGATGACCCATTACGTCTAGGGGAATGGCAGGTAGGCCAATTTGGTGGGAAAGTGAATGTATGAGGTGAGGGTCATGTGATATTCAGGGAAGGTGGGCTGGACACAGAAAGAGAAGGCCTTTGAATGCCAAGTTGAAGCATCTGTTTATCCTAAAAGTACAGACGCATAATTTAACTTCAGTCTTGCATTGGGAGCCGGGCCAACCAGGTAAGCCCCACCAGAGTTTGTGTCCCATTTGCACAGCCTCCAAGAACCCAGTGTTGCCACCATTGTTTAAAAAGGCATCAGTGAAAAAGCCAATCTAATGACAAGTTTCGAGACATTTAGACAAAAGGTCTTAGCAGGCAAAATTGTAACCAAGTGTCAAAGCTCGCTTCTTTTCATCCACAGACATTTCAACTAAAGTTTCAGAACAACAAAGTCAGTACATCTATCAACAGCATCTCATTCATTTTAGCTTATATGGATTTTAAGTGACTCTCACCCAGAAATAGAATTTTCCCTTTTCCCAAAGGGTAAAGCAAATTTTAATAGAGCTTGACAAAAAGGGTCAAAGCAAAGTAAAAAGGGGAATTTGGGTGAACAAAGAGAAGTTTCTTCCACTTGAAAGAAGAATGATTTTTGTTTCACTTTTTCAGGCTTAATACAGAAACTTTTGAGAAAAATCTGTCCCTAAATGACTATTTCTTTCCTCACCAAAACAGAGAAGGAGAGAGGGAAAGAGGGAGTGAGGGAGAGAGAGAAAGAGAGAGAGATTGAGAGAGATCCTAAATATTTTCACTGTGGAAAAAAAAAATTTCTGCTAACATAAAACAGTTGTAGTCATTCTGTAATTCCTTTTAGAAAGAATAACTGAAGACAAATAGTCTAATTCAATGCAGCTGAAATTTCATTTACTAACTAACCACACTAATGAGCCTCTGCCCAGGGACTACTAATTAGATTCACTTTATTTCTGTCACTGAAATTAATTTCCTTGCTTTAACTTCTAGACCTGGGTTGATGTTTTACGGATATTTTTTAAGCTGGGAAAAACTGAAATCATTGAAAGATTTCAACAGTTTAGGCTGGTTCTGATTCTCCTCACAATGGTATATTTCATGCTCGTGAATGACCTCTTCCCCAAAACTCAGTTTTGCAATATCATGAAGCTGGTATGCATGCTTACAAAAATGTATATGTGACACATATATGTGACAGTACTTATGTTATCAGGGTAGTTAATAAATTCCTCTACAAAATTGCTGCTGATACTATTTTTGTTCTTTATTTGTGGAAAATGTTAGAGGAAGTATAAGATTAAATTTCTCAAATCCATTAAGCCTGACCCAGAAAACCAAAGTTGTATTCAATGAGCTTTCAGAGGCTCAGTTGCCTTCCACGTTTTCCCCCATTTACAAGTCTACAATTAAAAATAGCATGCCTTTTGGTTATATCAATATAATAGCATTTTGCTCAGCTTCTGTCCTGAAGAGTAAAACTCAATGGCATGTATATGAAGTTTGTTTTCTGCATACCTCCAAGAGTCGCATGTGTAAAGATAAAGAGAGCACTCTTAGGTGCAAGAACAGTTTACATGTAAAGGAATCACACAGATGATGACCACTGCCCTGCTGCTGTTTCCAGAGAAGCTACTGTGGATAAATTAGGCGCTTTTATAAGAACTGAAGCAAGGAAGTGGAGAAACAAAAGAAAGAGATGTAACAACAGTGGGGAACCGAGGCTTTGCCTCAGGACAGCAAAACTGTGAGGGCTCTGACAACATTTACAATCCTTAAACAGGCAAGAAACAACTGAGCTCAGTGCCTAGTTAGCAAGAATGAGCAGGTGAAATGGGAAGCTACCAGATGGCCCGTCCACTTTTCCGTGGCATGACCACCCATCACGTCTATCATTGGTTGTCTCCTCAATTTCTGCATGTGGCAATTGCCCCAAATCCCAGTGTCCTAAGGATAACTCTGACTTGAACAGAGAAAGAAAAATGGCACTATTTTAGAACAAGGGAGAAGCCATGGCAGGGATTGGGAAAGGAGACTGAAAAGGAAGCTCACTATACACCCATAATAAATTATTGACTTCTTAAATATTTTACCAAAGCAGATGGGTACATAGGAAAATATTAGGGATCCATACTGCTGAAGAATCAAAACTGCAAATCACTCAAAGGTCAAAGGAGAAATGCATGGTGGCCATAAATACCAGGCAGAATATTAATGATGAACAAATTATATACCAGACAGGGTGTGAAAACCATCATCAAAGAGACTATTAAAAGGAAAAGCAAGTAGGATGGCTATATAGCTTGAATGAGCATTAACTGAGACAGTTTTCCATTGGTATGCATATGATGCCAAGAGCCTTAGATGAAGGCCCCTAGAAGATTGGGTTGATGCTCAGGGAAGATTAACACAGTTATTTAACATAGTCAGTTCTAGGCTCTTCCCATAAAAAGAATGAGTAAGGCAGAAAATGGCTCTCCATGCTCAATGGAATAACAATGAAGGCTCACAGGTGCCAAAAGGAGAGAAGATATCTTGTCTTGGTCATAGGGTGCCATGTGTTGCCCTGACATGAACAACAGGGAATAAGCATTTATAGAATACCTACTATGTGCCTGGCACTGTGCTAAGCACTTTACAAATACTATGTCACTTAATCCTCACATCTCTGCAAGGTAGGTGCTGTTATTATCCTCATTTTACAGTTGAGGAAACAAAGTTTTTTGCCCAGAGTCACACAGCTAGAAAGTGTTTGAGGTCACATTTGAACTCAGGTCTTTTAGACCATCCACTTTGCCACATAGCTGACTCTGAGAGGGAGTGTGTCTTCTCCTAGGACAAGTATCAAAGATGCAATGGGGGGCCTCCTGAGACTTGTCAAATACTTATGACCAACACTTACTTCTAGTGTTTAATGTAGGAACAAGCAATGCCTAAAAGTAATACTTTAGAAGAAACCTAAGAAGTTCTCTAGGAACTATGAAACCCTAGAGAAGGAACCAAAGACCCTCAGATCACAAGTGATATTTTCTCACTGTTGCTGACTGAAGTTAAAAGTCTTCAGTAGAAGGTTATAGGAAACCAGGAGACAGCATGACATAATGGAGAGTAGACTAAATTTGGAACCAAGAAACTTGGGTTGGAGTCCAGGATCAACAACTCACTAGTCATGTGAACCTGGGCAAGTCATTTAACCTGAGGCTCAGTTTCCTTATTAGTAATAATGCGGAAAGAATGTTTGCATTAGCTTCTTCATTGAGTTTTAGGAGGAAAGTGCTTTATAAATTATGAAGGACTACCTCAATGTAAGCTATCATTCTTAAGAATACATCAGTGACTGGGATGTGGATTTCTGGACCAGGTCAAGGATGGAGTGCTTGAACAAGTGCTAGGAGGGATCTAATTACCTGAAGATTTTTAAATCTCATCAAAGGATCTTTAACTTAAACATAGAGGCAGAGGAAGGAAACTACCCACATATGCAAACTGTCAGATGTAATGGAAAATTGCAGGTATGGCATGGCATAGGATGAAGAATATCATTAATATCACCTGTGTTTATATCATAAGAATTTTACTCGTGAGAATATCCCATTCCTCTTGGGCTGATATTCCCTGTAGGATTTCAAGCCATGGGATTCTGAATTTTCCTTTCTCAGAAACTTTTAAAAGCTACTCTCTCAAAAACCATGGCATTTGCCAGCTATATCTGATGCCCCGCTCCTTATCTAACATAAATTCTAAGAGGAAGCAATTACTCTCTCCTTATATTCCTTTTATTTTTACTTTATCAAGCAGTCCATCCTTACTGGTCTAAATGAGATCCAGAATAAGGATGCTCCTCAATGCTTCTGCCATCTTGTGAAGGATAAAGTCATCATCGGGGTAAGACATGAATCAAACAGCTTCTCTGCTTGAGGAGACAACAAGCTGTAATATGTAGGAAAAGGTGAATCTCCCCATGACCGCTACATCCTACTTCCATGCCAGCGCTGTGCTCTTTTTCTAAAACACATCATCCATTTCCTCTTTCTGGCTAGGTGGTTTGTAGGATCCTCCCACAACACCATATTGATTCTTCTTTTTCTTTTATCCATCCAAAAGCTCTCCACCATGTTTCTTCACCCTATTTCATGGATTTCCTCCCAATCATATAATTTTTTGATGTATAGCACTACTCTACAGCCCTTTTATTTAATCTCTTATTTTCAAATCAAGTGCTTTTCACAGCTATCTCACAGTCATCCAGTCTGGGGAAGAGGGATGGGGAGGGAACGAGGGCTTATTTAGTGCCCTTTATGTGCTAGGCACTGTGCTAATCACTTAACAAATATCTCATTTGATTCTCACAATAGCCCTGGGAGGTAGGTGCTATTATGATCCCCATTTTACATTTGGGAAAGTTGAGGCAAACAGAGATTACATGACTTACCCAGGGTCGTATAGCCACAAATGGTAAGTGTCTGAGGCTGGTTTTTCAGATCTTAGTCTGGTGAGAATGTCTTTTATTTCAGGGGGGGAGGGGGAAGTGTCCTAATCTGCAAAATGAGAGAATTGGAATAGATGACCTCTAATATCCCTTCTAGCTCTATAACTCTGAGCCTATAATTCTAGAATACATTCAATAAGAATTTTAAGATCCCCCACCCCTTTTCCCTCTTTAGGCTACACATTGCAAAATTATATTAAGACATTACTTTGTTTCAAAGTTCTTGATCTAATCTGAGTGAAAATATTTATCATTCTTTCTTGAACTATCAATTCTGAAACAATGAAATCTTGTTACATATTTTTATGGAAAACTAGTTCCTAAAGAGAGAGATCTATTCAACTTAGGAAGAAATCCTCCCTGAAATTGATTAGAGCAATGATCAAACTAAGAACAAGGACATCTTTTAATTAATTCAATTAAAGAAGTATCCCTTGAGTTCACCTTTGATCATGTTGAAAGGCTCATCTTTAGAGGGCGTAAGTAAAGAAAGATTGAATAGTTTCAAGTAAATGATTCCCCAGGGTGTGACAAAAGGCAAATTACTATGATTCTTCGGCCACTGTCATCTAAATTTTGTATTCCTATTTAATTCTAACAATGGAATTTTGTCTGTGTCCTTGAACCCTATAAATCATAAGTAGAAAAAGGACTTGAGACAGAAAGATTTTCAAAAGCAGAATGGAGCTCTTTCCCTTTGCATCACTTTGCTTCTTCCTTCCTTCCTCTCCTTCATTCTCTCTTTCTCTTTCTCTCTTTTTCTCTCCTCCTCACCCCTGAGATGCTTAGAATTTAGTTAATAAATTTGTTCTGAAAGAGCAAAGTGCTTAGTTTTTCATCCATGACAGGATAAAAGGAATGGTGTCCACGCACTCAGAAAAGTAAGACCATCACTTCAACCTTCACCAAAAACAATTCCACTATCCCCTGGAACCTCATGTGTGCAAGGAGAGAGTGCCTCCAACATAGGAAGGATTGTTTTCGTAACTATGTTCTTCCCATACCTTTTTGGCAAATAATTTTTCTAAAAATAAAAAGCATTCTACTGGCTTATTACCAAGAATGGGCATACCATATAGGGTCTTGTGAACAACAGCATTAAAAACTCCAGTATATCTATGTGTATAGGACCTTTCTTTCTACCTTTGACCTCACTGGAGAATATGCCAAGGCATATAATCTCTGAATCAAAATATATTTCCATATCAAAAAGAAATTTCCATAATCTTTTTTTTTTTAGCATTTTTAGCATTATTCCAAATCTCTTTCCAAAACATCTTGGACCAATTCACAGTCCCACAAACAAAGTATCAGTATTCTTCTGTCTCTCTATAGTATTCCCAACAATGACTGATTCCATTTTTTGTCAGCTTTGCTAATTTGCTAACTGTAAGGTGAAACCTAAGAATTATTTTGACTTACATTACTCACATTAGCATCTTTCATGTGGGCAGTTTGTAATTCTTTTGAGAGCTTTGTGTAAAAAAATCTTTAGACCATTTATTCACTGGAAATGGCTGCTGGCAACTATAATTAGAGGTGACTTGATAACCTTTATCTGATATGTCTTTTTCCCCCAATTGACAGATTCTCTTCTTATTTTGTTACATTAATTTTGTTCATTTAAGAGATTTTCAGTTTCATATAATCAAAATCATATTTCATCCTTTGTGATCATCTTTATCCTTTGTTCAATTAAGAGCACTTCCCTTAGCCATAGCTTTCAGGCACCTGATCTGGTTTATAACAGTATCTTAGTGACACAAAGTAATGCCAAGGATTGGGGATTGCTAAACAAATTCTGTTACATGAATGAAGTGGAACATGATTGCAATGTAAAATATGAAAAGCATGAAGGATTCAGAGAAACTTTGGAAGACCTGCATGAACTGATGCAAAGTAAAGTAGGTAAATACAAAAGAACAATTTATACAATGACTACAATGATATAAAGGAAAACAACAATAAATGACATGAGAGTTATGACCCATGCATTTACTAATCATGACTTCAGAAGACTGAAGTCTCCCTCTCAGAAGGGAGGTAGGAGACTAAAGGTATAGAATGAGAAATATTTTTTCAGGCACAAACAATGGGTTGGTCTGTTTTGCTTAATTACACCTCTTGGTTAAAATGGAGGGATCTATTTGGGAGGAAGAATAATTCAACAGGAAGTGACAATGATATGAAAAAAGAGCATCAATTTGCTTTTACAAAAAAAAATTAAAAGATTTTTAAAAGGAGATTAACTACAGAAAAAGAAAAAGGGTAAAGATAAACTCCATGTGGATCATTCAAAATTGATAAAATAGGATTCCATTTATGTCATCTCACTCCCCTCTAGATACATCTCTAAGTATTATCATAGATGTTTTGCACAGAGTGCCACCAATACACATAAAAATAAGAATTCATGATTGGCAAATAATTATTGAGAAGGGTCATAGCCTTTGGTAAACACACAGTATTAAGGGAGGGGTAAAAAGAGCTGATGCCCACTCAGCCAAACATTTCATTTTGTTAACATAAATAATATATTAACAATTGAACAGTCTGGACTCCATCCAAGCCACTCTACTGTAAGTGCTTTGCTGAACCTTACCAGTGGTATTTACTTCTATAAATACCAGACCCGGTTGGTGTACTTTTCTACATACACTAGTTTGTATCCATTACAAATATTTTTTAATTCTCCCCTTGCTGCTATTTTAGACGAACTTTTCTAGTCAGATATTTAGTAGACTAGTCTGACCACCTATTTCTCTTTCCTAGGGCCTCTTTCTTCTTTCCTCTCTTCCTTCCTTTCTTTTTTTAATTCTTCCTTTCTCTCTTTTTTCTTTCTTCCTTTCCTGCTTACTTCCTTTCTCTTTCTTCTTTCCTTCCTTCCTTTCTCTTTCTCTTCTTTTCTCTTTTTGTCTCTTTGTTCTTCCTTCCCTCCTTCTTGCCTTCCTTCCTCTCTCTTTCTTTTCTTTCTTGCTTGCCTGTTTTCTTACCTTCTTTTTCATGCTTCTTATTTTCTTTCATTCATTCAATAAGTATTTAGCACTACTCTGTTCTGAGTTTAACACTACTTTGCTGAGCACAAGGACAAAAAGAAACAATGCCTGCCTCAAGGAGAACATGTTTTGTTGGGGAAAACAACATGTAAAAACATTTAAATAAATCTTTAAATGCAGTGTTCTAAATACAAAGTATTAAATAAAGCATAATTTTCAATGAGAGCACTAGCACTGATCACTAGGGTGATCAGGAGAGGTTTTCCATTGAATGCAAGACTTCAACTGAGTTTCAAAGGGAAATTAGGGACTTTAAGCTGTGCAGGTGAGAAGGAGGAGCATTTCAGGCATGGTGGACAGCCTGTGCAAAGACATGGAAATGGGAGATGAATTTTGTGGTTGGGGTACATTTTATAGAATATAATCCACAGTAGTCAGAACATAGAGTGCATGAGACGTATTAATGTGTCTAAGCCTAGAAAGGCAAGGAAGAGTCAGATTGGGAAGAACTTTCAATGCCAGTCTAGGGAGTTTGCATTTTATCCTAGAGGCAAAGAGAGGCACCTGGAACCCTTTGAGCAGAGGAGTAAAATGGTCAGATTTGTACTTTTGGAATATCAGTCCAGATGCAATGTGGAGGATGAATTAGTGAAGGAGAGTAGTGAAGCAAGTAGATAAATGGAGAGGTTATTATAATAGTTCAAGCAAGCAGAAATGAGGACCTAAACTAGCAGGAGTCAAGCGGCAGGTAGGGGGTGGGGGTGGGGTAAGGGCTCAGTTGTTATGGATGTAAAAACAATAAGATGTAACAACTGATTTAAAGGAGGATGAGAATGAGGAAGAGTCAGGTATAGCTCTGAGACTGTGTAGCTGGGTGGCCAGAAGAAATATGGTGCTATTGAAAGAAATAAGGAAGTTGGGAAGAGGTGTGGGTTTAGGGAGGGAGGCAGATAATGAGGGCTATTTTGGACATGTTGAGCTTGAGACACCTATTGGATGTCCAGTTCGAAATGCCCAATAGGCTGTTTGTGATGGGGGACTGAAGCTCAAGAGAGAGACTAATGTTAGATATGTAGTTCTAGGAGCCATTTGCATAGAGGAGATAATTGAACCCATGGGAGTTAATCACTGAAAGAGTGAAAAAAGAGACAGGAAGAAGGCTCAAGGCAACACGCAGTTAGAGGAAATGTATTATTAAGAAATGGGAGGTGGATGAAGATCCAGTGAAGGAGACTGAGAAAGGATGGTTCAACAAGTGAGAGGAGAACCAAGGAGCCTGGAAACAATTCCGCGGACTCTCCATTCTGGTCAAACTGGCCGCTATCTGCTCATCAGACCTGAGAATCACCTTCACACAAAGGGACCCGAGAGAATGCCCTCTCCCTTCACCCCTCCATTTCCCTGAATCCTCCACTCATTTCAAAACCCAGTTCAGGTTCCACCTCCTTCTCAAGGCCTCTCTCCTCATCCTCCATCTCTAGGTATTACCAATGTCTTCCTCCTGGAATGACTTTGTTTATTGTCTTTATGTTTTCCTTATTTTAGTACACATTTTCCCTATCTCCACCCCCCCCCATAGTGTAGGCTCCTTGAAGGGAGGGATTGTTTGGGTTGGGGATGGGGTTGCCTTTGTATCTCCATCCTTTGAGCAAAATAGGTGTTTAATGAATGTTACCAAAAGAATGTTTGCTAAATTATATGCTAAAGGATCATGTCAATTGAACTTGGTGTCTATGACAATACATTGGGACTTGAACTCAGGGCTTCCTCACACCAGACCAGCTTTCTTCATTTGCCTTAGGAAAAAGACCAAAGCTGACTCAATTATAATTTTTACATATATATATATATATATATATATATATATATATATATATATACACATGCACATATATATGGCTATTAAAAAGGAAATAAGCCAAAATGGATGAAGAATTAAATTGACCCAAGAAATAAGAATTCATTCACTTTTACCACCTTGGTCATAGTAGAGGATGATACATATTGGAGCATGGGTCAATGGAACATTAACAGTATAAAGCTTCCCCCTTTAGAAGTGGCTTCTGTGAACTCATTGTGAAAAGAAAGTCCTTTAGAACCAGGAAGCCAGGGTTCCAATCCCGATTTTTCTACTTTCTACCTGGTGGCCTCAGGCAATCGACTTCCCCTTCCGGGTCCTCATCTTCTTCTGTAAAATAAGGAGATTGGACAAGATGATCTCTGAGGTCACCATTAGCACTCAGTCTTATGTCCCCATGAACTTAGAGCACAATAGAAATGTATCTTTATAGTGATCAGAAATCTAGAGCATTTAGTAGGAAGGAGTTAAGCCTGAGACACTAAACTTGGGGTTACTCACTTCTCCTTCAAGGAAGAGCAACCAGGAAAGCTAGTGGCTTTGTTGCTTTTAAATCTAAAAATAAATCATGCTGTAGCCCAATAGTATTTAGAGGGTCTTATAGACCTAATTCTAGTCTAATACCTTTCCTCACACAGAAGAAGAGGTCAGTCAGCCTTATGGATGCTTTTCTTGCTCCCCACCCAGGCAGGAATCAAAGTCTCCCTTGGGAAGGGAATGATATCTATCAATGCCTCCCCACAAGCCACATTTAGATAACTCAAGTGAATATATACATCTCATAGTGGAAAAACACACCTTACACAAGATTCTTTGAAAGATGTATCAAAAGAAATAACTGTGTTTGATGACTCTCTGTCAAAGAAAGCATAAAACAGAGATTGTGTGTTCATGCCTGGTGTCCACTACCATTATGAAGGCAGTCCAGGACAGATTCCGAATTCAAGAAGGACTCCCTATAGAGATGGTGGCATCTTTCACACTCTCCCATTCATACATGATGTTGCCCTGGTTGAATCAAAGACATTGAAAAACCTCCTCAGTACTATCCATAATTACTCCCCTAAAATTGGCCTAATTATCTAAAAAGGAAAAAAATGGCTGAAAGCCCAACGTCCAGAATAATATGCAAGCCAAAGACCCTTACATACGTCTTAGACAAATAATAAAAAATAGAAAATTAACTCATCTCAAAATGTAATAAGAATCATAAAATTTTTACGCCCTAATGTGTGGTCAGTCTTTATAAAGGTACCATAAACTGCTGAGAAAGGCATATTCCTTTCTATTCCCATTCAATCCTCTCCAGATATCTATCATATCTAGCTTATTTAAAATCTGTTCACTTCTTTGACTTCTGACAGAACAGTCTTGGAGAAATATACAGAGCTTTTCACAAATCCAAACTCCTCTCTAAAACAGAGGTCCAACTTTTTCAAAGTCAATATTTTTTCAAGGGATGCTGAATGCTTATTAATCAGAGTCCCACAAGCTTTCAAGAATGAAGGTTTTGGATCTCACCAAAAGCAACACAGATACAAGAGGAGCTTGAGGAGCTTAAAAAAGACCTTAGGGATTACAGATAGAACTTAGGACTGGAAAGAATCTTAGAGGTTGTCTAGTTCTCTCCCATCCCACCCTGTCATTTCACAGATAAGGAAACTGAGGCCTGGAGAAAGGATATCTTGCTCAGGGGCCCACAGGTAATAAGGAACAGAATTGGGACTGGAACCCAGGAACTTCAGATTTATCAGTCTTTCCATTGTGTGACACTGCCTGTTGGGGCCAGCCTTTAAAATAAGTGACTTAGAAATGGCTAAAACATTAATCTCGGCATGATGTCAACTCTTCTATACATACAAGCTTGGGTATCTTTGCCTCCAATGTCTTTGCAGTCTTGATAAGGTAGGTGGTCCTTAATTCAAAACAGCTTTCTGTTATTTAGAATTAAAAAGAGAGAGAGAGAGATGATTTTGGCATTGTATTTTTAATGCCCAGAATAGCATAATGAGAAAAAGCTGAGAAATTGTCAAGTTACTTACAGACACTTCCTCTAACAAGGACATTTTGTTACAACTACAATGGGAGCCCAGTAAAGTCAAAAATGTGTGTCAGCACTATCCCAAAGGCTCACTTTGCCTTTTCCTAATTTCTTCCCCAGTTACTAAAGATCACTAAGGAGGGGTATCATGGTACCATGGGCAGAGAGTTGGCCCAATAATACTCATTAGTAACAATTAATTATTAATAATAGCTCTTACATAGCTACCTTCAGGTTTGCAAAGTGCTTTACCTCATTTAACCCTCACAACAACCCTGGGAGGTAGATGCTATTATTATTCCCATTTTACAAATGAGGAAACTGAGACAAACAGAGGTTAAATGACTTGCCCAGAGTTCACATAGCTAGTAAGTGTCCAAGGCTGGATTTGAACTCAGGTCTTCTTGACTCCGGGTCCTACACTCTATCCATTGTGCCACCTTAACCTTTGACATATACTGGCTCTGTGACCCTGGGTAAGTCCTTTAACCTCTGAATTTCTCAGGCAGCCCTCTAAGCCTATGTTACCAAGGAAACACCAAGCTGCTTTGTTTCTTTGTTTTGTTTTGTTTAATTTTTCATTTGTTTTTGGCTAGGCAATGCGGTTAAGTGACTTGCCCAGGGTCACACAGCTAGTAAGTGTCAAGTATCTGAGGCTGGATTTGAACTCAGGTCCTCCTGACTTCAGGGCTGGTGCTCTATCTACTGCGCCACCTAGCTGCCCCCACCAAGCTACTCTGGAAGACAGTTTGCTCACCACACTTTTCTGTACATCAGCGAAACCACAGGTGTAGTCTTTAGTCTTTCTAAGGTTAGTGAAAGTATCTCCAATTTCTATCTGAACATTGAGCGCACAAGAAATGCCCAACTGAAACTACAGACCAGACTGTCCACTTTTGTATTACACAAATCCAAAGGGTGCCCATAGGCAAATGCCCAAGAAAAACCAGGGAAGGCCTAAAAGATAGACAATGGGGTTGAATGCACCATTAGCCATACATGCTAACTTTCTTTTTTCTTTTTTTCTCTTTTTCTCACTTTCTCTTGTTATCTTTTGATTAGATCTTCCCGAAAATTTTGATCACACACAAAGGCTAATTTTCTATCTGCCAAAGACAGACAAGAATCACGTATTCACACCTTGACCTTGTTGGGGATTGGTTCTTATTTGTTTGTTTGTGTTGTTTTTGTTATTTTTTTAAGAAACAGAAGATGGGGGAAACCAGGCTACAGAATGGGTAGAAACTGTCTGCACACAGTGAAGCAGGGTTTGGAGGCTGGTGAAGACACTAGCCACCTCCAGCCTCCTGGAACGCATCTACAAGTCTAATGTAATCAGCATCAGCAGCGACCAGGGTAATCCACATGATACACTGTCCTCTCCTCCCTGCACTCCAGACTGAGCCTCCATGCTGCATCGCTCCTGACCTGCCATGCATTCCAGGCTGGAGAATGACAAGACCCAGCATTGGAGGGTTAATCGGATGAAGTGATTCCAAGCTGCCTGTTCAGGTATAGGCATCCTGCTGCAGACAACCCATCATCCATACTAATGGGATTTAAAACAGTCACTGCCTCTCCCTCAGTAGTGCAATGATTTCTGGACAGCCTGAGAGGCCCATTATCTATAGTCCATACTTCTGGGTCTGTCTGGTGATAATGATTTCTTAGCGCAGCCCGAGAGCAGTGGTCTCCCACTTCCTGACATGCCACTGTCAAATGGACCCTCGTTCCAAGGCAGAGACGAATGGGGCATCCCACCACAGGGGCCGTCGGTGTGTGGAATAGGCCCCCTCCATGCCACAATGCCTTCTGGAGTATCATCTTTAAACGCTGCTTGCAGGAGGGAGTGGGGAGGGAATTCCTGGGAGAACTTGAAGATTATAGATCAGCACGTTCAAAAGTGAGATCCCAGCATCCCCAGGGATCTGCCTAGGGTTTATGGATGGGAGCTCCCAAGCCCCTGAGCTCACCTGCACCTCCACATACTAACTGCAGGGCACGAGGAGAAGAAATACTCAGGTCGGAAAGCTGGCCATGCATTTCCCTTTCAGCCGGGGCTGCCTGGTAGCTTAGAGGGAATGTCAGCACCCAGCTGCTCCAGCGAAGGAAAGGGAGCAAAGAAATGGCTGCTGATGGGCACCTGACTACGCTTCATAGCATCCCCTGGGAGCCTCTACCTCCTTTCCTTTTTAATTCATTCTCGTTCTTTTCGGATCCTAATTGTCCCGTTTTGCATTGCCTTTCATTCACAAGCCACCTCCAATTCTTTTTGGTCATAGACAAGACATAAATCTCAAATAAACTAACTGAGCAGTAACTCTCCCAGATTTATGCAAATGCTAAAACGGTGAATACCAGGATCTGGGAGGGAGCTTGCTTCCCAAGTTAAGGGAGTGGGAGGTGTGGGGACCCTTTACAGTATATGCTTGGTTCTGGGCTCGTGCTTTGCAGTATGTTGTGGAGGAAATGGCAAAATCAGAGTCAGGGGAGGGGATTGTCCCTGGTTACAATTCGCTCAGAATTTGCAACAATTTCATAAAGAATCTGATTCAAAATGGAGAGTGGGGCAGGGGGTGAGAGTTGTTTTGCCAGGGTAATGCCAAGTGAGAGGCACTGTGCCCTAGTGGGTAGTCAGTCGGCCTCAGAGTCAAAAATCTGTGCTCTATTTCATCCTCAGACATGTAATGGCAATATGGTGCTGGGTGAGTCTTTGAGCATCCCAGTGCCCTGGGTGACAGACTCTCTAAGACTGCCTTTACAGAGCAGTCACTAATGTACGTTGGTAAGAGGGAGATTTATCAGGATTCCTTACGCCAACGAAATCATAGGTTCATTCAAAAATGAAATAAAAAGCAAAACTCCAAAGCTACCTGGAAAGTGTCTCATTTATATATATATAAAGACCAACCAAAGTTCTGCTCTTGGACAATGTTTAAAAAATGAAATCGATGTATTCTCGTTGTCATTATTGAATGATTAAAGCTGTGATGAGCGTGGTACAGCATCGTAGAACACATGAAGAGTCTATTAATTACCAGTGAGTCACTTCAACTGACTTCAATTCATCAAGCGTTTATTAAGTGCCTACTATATGCGAAGTACTGTGTAAGCTCTGAGTGTGCAAAGACAAAAATGAAATGGTCCATACCCTCCAGGGAGTCATATTCTGCTAGAAAAATATGCATGCTCACAGATTAGCAAATATACAGTAATTTGAGGTGAGAAAAGAGAAAGTACTAACAACTGAGGACATCAGGGAAAGCTTTAATTCTAAATCTAATCTAATCTAATGTACAGTTATTAAGCCCCTGCTATATATAAGGCAGGTGGTGCAGTGGATAAAGCACTGGGCTTAGAATCAGGAAGACTCATCTTCCTGAGTTCAAATATGCCTCACACACTTACTAGTGGTGTGACCCTGGACAGGTCACTTAACCTTGTTTGCCTCAGTTTCCTCATCAGTAAAATCAGCTAGAGAAAGAAATGACAAACCACTCCCACATCTTTGTCAAGAAAACCCCAAATGGGGTCACAGAGAGTCGGACCTAACTGAAAAACAACTGAACAACAAATATATAAGGCCCTGGGCCTTATATCCACTGGGGATACTAAAACAAAATGAAAACCCATCTGTAGCCTTGAAGAGCTTCCATTCCCCTGGGGGATGGGACTTGTAAACAGATAAGTATTGACAGGACAACTCTAGAAGGAAGGAGCTGTCAGGAGCTATCCTTCCCATGGAAGATGCCATATGACCAGAGGCGGAAGGGGGCAGAAGGCAGGACAGACAAGGAAGAGATGGAATATTGAGATGAGGAAGCAGCTACTAGTTTAGCTGGAAGAGCTCATGAAAGGGAGAGGGGTGAAATGAGGCTTGAAAAGTACATTGATGCGGGATGTAAAAATTGACTGACACTTTTAAACTAAAAGTCATAAAGAGTCCTTATGTAGATCTATGAGTAAAGGAGTGACGATCAGAATTGTGTTTTATGTTTGGCAGTTGCAGGACAAAAGGACAGATTAGAATGGGGGATGCCAACTGAGAAGCAATTGAAATAATCTAGTTTGTTGTTGGGTTTTTGTGGGGTTTTTTTTTGTAAATAGTATTTTTTCCAATTAAATGTAAAGATAGTTTTCAACATTCATTTTTTATAAGTTTGAATTCCAAATTTTTTTCTCCCTCCCTCTCATACCCCCTCCCCAAGATGGCAAACAATCTGATATAGTTCATATGTGTGTAATCATGTAAATATATTTACACATTAGTCATATTGCGAAAGAAGAAACAGAACAAAAGAGAAAAGTCACACAAAAAGTGACAATAGTCTGCTTCCATCGGCATTCAGACTCCATAATTCTTTCTCCGGATGTAGGTAGCATTTTCTGTCACGAGTCTTTTGGAATTGTCTTGGATCATCGAATTGCTGAGCAGAGCTAAGTCAATCATAGTTGATCATCACACAATGTTGCTATGTACACACCATGTACAATGTTCTGCTCATTTCACTCAGCATCAGTCCATACAAGTCTTACCAGGTTTTTCTGAAATCTGCCTGCTCATCATTCCTTTTAGCACAATGGTATTCCATTACATTCATATACCACAACTTGTTCAGCCATTCCCCAACTGATGGGCATCCCCTCAATTTCCAATTCTTTGCCACCACAAAAAAGATTTACTATAAATATTTTTGTACATGTGGGTCCTTTTCCCATTTTTATGATCTCTTTGGGATACAGACCTAGTAGTGGCATTGCTGGGTCAAAGAGTATGCACAATTTGATTGACCTTTGGGCACAGTTCCAAATGCAATGGTCTAAATTAAAGGCTGCATGAGTGGTAAGTACTAAGCCTTTCCCTTATTTTAACAGTGCCATTGGGATCATGCAGCTCATGGAGACACAAAAGGAAGACTACCTGGGTTCAAGCAAAGACAGCCCTATAAAAGCCTCATGGTGCCATTTGAAGGATGCTGAAAACCCTCCATCCCCAGGACCTGAAGTGCCCACTCAGAGTAATTTCTTTAGCATAAGGCATTGTTTCCAGGAGCCCCCTGTTAACACATAGAAGTATTATGGGGAAAGGCCAAAGTATGACTCTATTCATATTCATATAAAAACCTGGGTTTGGGTTATTTAGATTAGCAAGCAAAAGGGAACTGTACACGGAACAGGTCAGTTTTGATGGGCACTTCTCCCAATGTGGTCCTCCAGCAGGCAGTTTTGGACAACTAGGTGTCATCAGGAGGGCACTGGGCACCTGGGACACAGGAGAGAGACATACCTTAGGAGGAGATGAAGAGGCACTGAAGACAAAGCTGTCTTACACATAGTAAGCTCTCAGTAAATGCTTGATGGATTGAATTGTACTCACCTACTTAATAATTCTGCCTGGGCCTGGATCACTGGATGGATTCCAATGTTCCTTTGAATTAAAGTTTGTGCTTGCCGGCCATTGTGTTTCTTTTAAGTCTAGTGCCTATGAGCTGGTAATGATTTGCCCAGCCACTCTAAATCACATTCCAAACCATAGAACTCTGGAGTGATGACAGTACCCAAGACAAAGATTCACTCAAACCCCCATAAGGAAACACAATTAGAGGTTAACCCCGTTAGGTGCAGAAGGAGCCACTATTGACCAGCCTTCTTCAGTACATTACTCAACATTATTAAGTCTTGGCCATGCAAAGCAATATGGGAAGGAATAATGATAATAGAAATAACATCTGATTTTTGCACAGCATTTTAAGGCTCACAAACAATTTTATACACATTATCTTATTTGGCCCTCGCAACAACCCTGTGAGACAGGTGCTATTATTAATGCTATTTTGCAAATGAGAAAACTGGGGTTTACTTCCCCAGGACCATAAGCCAGTAAGTGTCTGAGGTGGGAAGGGAGAGGACCAAAGAACTTAATGGAAAGATGATTTCAGTTAATTAGTGAAACACAGACCATCATACCATATGTGCCAGAAAAACACAAGATGATAAAGCAAGTGCTTATCTTTCTCTTACATTGAAATCTACAATTCCACAAATAGACACATTACTGGCATGGCCCAAGGCCAGTATAGGATGTGAGAACATCAGCAAAACATTCTGTCTAAATGTTAACACTGGGGTTGCTACAGATGCCAAAGGGAATCTTGATTAAACCATCCAACAAAAATGTAGTATAAATATGGTACATATTGTATTCCAAGATGTCAAGCCCAGGGTAAAATATGATATTAGTTACACCCGAGATGGATTGGGTGATCTGTTAAGGATTTGGTTGATTCCTAAGTCAGCACAATGTGAGTTTCTTTTTAAGAATCACTTTTTTTTTCATCTAAGATCATTGAGTTAGTCATTCAACAAACATTCATTAAGCCTTTACTATGTGAAGCATGACAAAGAAAGACAAAAATGGCCCCTGCCCTCAGAGAGCCCGTATTCTAATGTGAGAGACCACATACAAATAACTATCTGTGTGACCCTGGGCAAGTCACTTCACTCTGTTTGCCTGTTTCCTCATCTGTAAAATGAGCTGGAGAAGGAAATGGCAAACCACTCCAGTATCTTTGCCAAGAAAACCCCAGATGGGGTCATGAGGACTCAAACATTCCTGAAAAACAACTCAGCAATAAAGGTAATGAGGGCCTGCTTCAGGGTTGGGGCAGTGTCAGACAAGGGAAGGAGGCATTTTTGAGAGATGCTATGAAGGTGGAATAGATAGGAATTGGCAACAGATTGAGTACTGGGAGTGAGAGAATGTGAGGAATCCCAGATGACACCTAAATGGAGATCTAAGGTAGCTGAAAAGACAGTGGTACCCTCAACAGTAATAGGAAAGTTAAGAAAAGGAAAGAGTTTTGAGATTCCCATTATTGCGATTCCAGAAAGCAACTTCATAAACTGCTAAGTACTATCTATAGTTATGCTATCTGTTAAATGATACACCAGCAAATGCTGGAAATTGTAGAGAGACACATTTAGGTTCAAGGTAAAGAAAAACTTCATAAAAATCAGAGCTGTTCCAAAGAGGAATGAACCACCTCTGAGGTAATGGATTCCCTCTCACTAGAGGTCTTTGAGCAAAATGTGGCTAACCATCTATCAGGTATGTTGGGAAAGGGATTCTTCTTTAGCCATGAGTTGGAGTAGATGGCCTCTGAGGGCCCCTCCAGGTCTGAAAATCTGTAAAATCTTCTACCACAATGCTAAGCAAATTCATTCACCAAGTTCCTTTCTTGTTCTGCTCCCAAATACCCTATTTTTATGCATTTCTATTTCTCTTTTCCCAAGTATTTTTTTTCTTCTCTCTGTGTATAGCTGTAGAGTAACCAGAAATGAGACTAGTCGAAAATGAATGTTTTTCACCTCCTGTAATCCTAACCCTTGCCTATAATTGAATATTTCTCCCTAAATTGGGATCTTCAATGGGATGACAAGATCTCCCTTAGCAAATTCCTGCATGTAGTTCCAGAAAGGCTTTTTTTTTTTAAGATGGAAAATTATTATGATTCAAAAATGAAAGCTATGTAAACTTTTGGTTTTCCCCTTTCCCCATGGGTCCTAGAAAACTGAAAGTCAAATTTATTGCCCAAATGTCATAATCTCAGATGTGGTGCCTGGAAGAAGCTATGCCTGCTTCTTTTAGACAATCTCTGTTTTGTTTCATCCTTAGGTTAATCAATCAATTAACATTTGTTAAGTATTTACTATGTGCCAGGCATTATGCTAAGTGCTAGGTGATCAGGCAATTGAGTCTATAAGGTCTAATAATAATAGTAATTTTTGTTATTATGTATTTTGCATCAGAATTATGCATTGAAAACTTGCTGACCTCTATAAACTAACAGTGGCAAATCTCCATATTGCAGACCCCACAATATCAATGCAAATTCAACAAATGAACTGTTCGGGAACTGGAACATCATCACAGACAAAACTGTTACCCATAATCACCCAGGCATGTCATTGACTCATGTCAATGGAAAAACAATGTTTTTAACCAATGTCAACACACTGAATATGCAGTTTCCCAACTATGTAGGATGAAAAGCTTTTGAAGTACAGGGAACCAGAGGAAGAAATAAAACACATAGGAGAACAGTTTGGATCACAGACCATCCCCATCATCCCAACGACATTTTCAGCCAGTTACAGATGAATTCAGGTCCCTATATTTTTATTCAATTGAAAAAGAAACCAATTAATCCACAGAACATTGATCAACACAGTTCCTGGCACGTGGTATATATTTCCAACATGTTTGTTGACTCATTGGCTTAAAAAATTATAGGAAGATAACAACTATGTTCCAGGACCACTTCTAGCTGAATTCCATCAAACAAGATAAGAATAAGAAAATAATAACACCTGACATCTACATAGTGCTTTAATTCACAAATTACTTTAAATGCATCATCTTATTTGATCCTCACAATAACCCTGTGAGAAAGGTGCTATTGTTACTCTTGTTTTAAAAGTAAGGAAACTGAGTCCCAGAGAGGGGAAGGAATTTTCCCAGGGTCACACAGGTAAGAGCCAGTGGAGGGATTTGAATCCAGGTCTTCTTGACTCAAAGTCCATCATTCTACCTATTAGGCTCTAAAGTTTTATGACTACATGTTAAGAATCTGTGATGGAATCCTAAAGCAGATCACAAAGCATCTCTATTTTGGCAGGGAAGGCTCAGAGAGATCATTGGCTCATAGTCATTCAGCTAGTTAGTACCAGACTTAGGATTTGAACCCATGCTCCTCACTCCAAACCCAGTGTTCAATCTATGATGCCATGCTATCTCTGATTGACCCCATATTTTCATCTATGTGAGCTCTAAGTCCCTTTGGAAATAGGTGGGGCAAAAATAAGCAAAGGAAATATTCTCATTGGGAACACTGGAACATTGAATATTATCCTTATATTTAAAGTCCTTCAACTACTTGCATGTTGCCCTGTTTTGAGTGAAATTATCGTGGAAGGGACTATAAAAAGCCTCTAGAAGAAATAGACAATTCAGTGGCTTTCAGTACAATCCAACAAATATTTATTAAATTTTTTCTACATGCAAAGTGACTTTTACACAGCTGGAAAGTATGTACTGAGTGCAAATGTAAACCCAAGTTTAAAAAAAAACTCAAAACATTGTTAACAATACTGCTCACAACAGAAAAAAAAACACATTCAAATAAAAATAGCAACATATCAGTGATGCCCTCAAAATTTCCTTCGGATCAGTAGGATTTAAACTCAGCTGTTTCACCTGCATTATTTCATACAATATCATAACGTCCTTAGGGAGGAAACAGTTATTACCTGTCACCAAGTCCTGTGTTTTCTTCCATCAAAATCTCTCTCAGTTTCACCTTTCCTTCTCAATTTCAGTTCTTGCTACCCTAGTCCAATCTCTCATTATCTCATAACTTAGTTGCTGCAGGAATCTCCTATCTAGCCTTCCTGACTCCAGTCTTTGCCCCATCTAAACTATCCTACACGCTAATCTTCCAAAAGCATCCCTTCCATCTAGTCCTTAACTGGATTAGGAACAAACACTGGTTCCCTAGTAGCTACTTTTCAAAGCCTTTCATAGTCTACTCTGTGTTGAAATAGTCTTTGGACTGCTAAAACTGGGTTTCAGCCCTGCAGCCCCTACTTTCTGGCTATTTGACCGTGAACAAGCAGTCACTGTTTCCACATTTACAAAATGGAGGAGGTTGGGTTAGCTGAACGTTAAAGTCCATTGCAGTGGTAACATTTGAGGACTTGACAAGTCTTCATCCTTCTAGTTCAGCCTTATCTCTCAGTAGTTCCAGCACACACCATCTGCTCTCATCAGATTGATAGAATCAGGGATCCTCTCACTAGAGGTCAGCTAAGGTTTGGTGGCCACTTGTCCGATATAACACAGAGGCAATTCTTCAGGTACAGGTGGCCCTCAATGGCCTCTAAGGTCCGTTCCTACTCGGAGGTTCTGTGACCATTGTTCACTTACTGTTTCCTACTCCTTTGCCTCATATTCATGATGCCACCCTACTTTTCTCTCTTTTCTTTTTTTTTTTTAGGCAATTGGGGCCAAGTGACTTGCCCAGGGTCTCACAGCTAGTAAGTGTCAAGTGTTTGGTCAGAGGCCGGATTTGAACTCAGGTCCTTCTGACTTCAGGGCTGGTGCTCTATCCACTGCGCCACCTAGCTGCCCCACTGAACCACTACCTGCCCCCACCCTTCTTTTCCAAACTCATCTAATGTGACTTCCCTTCATGCATTCCAGGCTCCAAACAAACTAGACTACTATCTGTCACCCCAAACAAATGCTCTGTTTTTCCACCTCCACGACTTTGGTTAGCCTGGGTTTTTTCTGCATGGAGTGTCCTACCTCCCAATATTTATTCCTATTCAGCATTTAACGTTCAACTCTTCAGCCCATCTCTCTCATCAAAAGCTTTATCTGATCTCCCCAGTAATGACCTCGCACTTTGATCTTACAGCACTTTGTCCTATTGTCTCTATAGTGCACTTATCTGTAATTTTGTACATTACGACTCTCTCTGTGTTTTTCTCCAAAATTCAGAATTCCATGAGGAATAGCAGAGATTGGGTCTAATATGGACTTTGTCTCTCCCTCAGCATCTACAGTAATGTTCTGTACATACTGTGTTGCTTAATAAATGATTGCTAAATGGACAAATGAAAACCATGTCTTTCCCAACTCCATGCTTTTACCAAGGGTGTTCCACCCACCTGAAAAGCAGGTGAGAGAGCAGGACATTTTGTTTATTCATCTTTCTAGATTAGTCCTAGATCATGTGCCACCTCCTCCATGCATCCCTCCCTGACTACTCCACCCAATACAGATCCCTCTGTGCTCCGAATGCTCACTGTATTCATAGCCAGCACCATCAAACATTTTACATTTACTCAGTGCTGGGGGTGTACTATATTTATTCCCCAACAAGATTGCAAGTCTTTGGTGTCAGGTGCCATTTAGCAAATACATACTAATAAAAGAGCTCCAATTGCTCAGACAAATTCAGAAGTCATTGCTGATACACTGCTATCATTGTGTCATGTGTAAGCATCTATTTCATTGTAAATGGTTTTAATAGCTATGTTCAGTATGATTTTTATGCAAACCTATTTGTAAGCTTGGTATATTCTTCCTAGCATCAGTGTGACTATGGGCAAGTCACCTCAGAATAACTCAGTTGCCTCAGCTGAAAAAAAAAAAGATATAACACATGTAATCCCTTCCTCCCAATGTAATGTGAGGAAAATGTTTTGTAAACTTCAAAGCATTAAATCAATAAGCCATTATTTAGCACCTACTATGTGCTACATACTGCATTTTATTATCATATCATTATTATTATTAAACTATTATATTCATAATTTAAATTGCTGCTTAGAATTTAGTAATGATTAGAATGGGCAATGGTGGTAGCTGCAGTCAAGGGAAAACAAGAAATGAGGTAGCAGGTACTAGTACCATCCTTTGCATATTTATACAGCTATCACTCAATAAATCTGTAACTATTGCCCATTTTATAGATGGGAAAACTAAGGCAGAGAGAAAATCTATAATTTGGCTGAGGAGTTAAGGTTAGTTAGGAGTGATGAATGGAGTCTGGGTTGCCTAGGTCTTTGTTTCCTCTGTCAATCAGTAAATGACAGAAAGGTATGGACGTTTCTGCCACTAATCATCCCCATTTTAATAATGTTTATCTTTTTTTTTACTGGGATGGGGGGTTGTTTATGTTTATTTTTGTTACTGCTTATTTTTTTATTCATTCTAAGATTGTTCAGGAAAATAAATTAATTTTAAGAGAACCTTTGTGCTATGACTTTACCAGAATGCATCATGAATCAAATTCCATATCTGCATCAATTATATAATTGAACAACAACAAAAAAAAAAAACTTAAGAAAGATATGCTAGCCTACTTTGTTCTTTATCAAATGCACAGCTGCATCTTTGCATTGGCTGTTCCCCATTCCTGGAATGCTCTGCCCCCTCCCTTGTGCCTTCTGGCTTGCCTGGCATCCTTCAAGACCTTATTCTAGTTCTACCTTCTGTAGGTGCCTTTTCCCAGTCTTCCTCCCTCACTATCAACCTACCCCACGATAATAGTGCCTTGAGGTTACCTTCCAACCTAGTCTGTATAGATCTTGTCTGTTTCTGGTTATTTCCGTACTGCCTCTTCCATAAGAATGTAAGCTCCCGAGGGCAGGGGCTTTCTCTGAATTCCCAATGCTGAGCACAGTGCCTAGCATGTAGTAGATGCTTAATAAATGCTTGTTAGCTGCCTGAATAAATGACTAGAACAGAGACTCAATACAGATAACCAAGAAATTTAAAAAACAACCTTCTCTAGGATCTGAGGGACATCATTCGTCAACTGGTTCCAAAAGCCCTGGACAGTGGACAGCTCCCAAGGGCATTTCGTGCAGTCCTCTCTTGGAACTGACTTGGTGCATTCAGAACTTCAGGATCATTTGCTGTAGTCTTTGATCATAGAATAGAAAGCAGACTTCAAGGCTGTAACAGCCTGAATAGATTGATTCTTTTGTGTTTCGGTTTCTTTCGTTTGTTTGTTTTGCCCACCATTGCCACATATATTCCACTTAGCATTGGTTCCAATCCTTAAAAAAGCAGCAAAATGAGGTATTGGATCATGGAAATTCATCAGAGAATTCACTTCTTCTGGTCACACCCGCATTTTATTAATGTAATCAGTAATTATTTACTTATTTATTGTCGATAACTCCTTAATGTCGGTAAGACCTTAATTACTTCCTAATTATCCCTACCTCCTCTACTTTATAAAGTGCTCTGAAAACAGCCGCTCAATAGCACAGTCATTTTACAACTCACATTGATTTCTCCTCCCTCCTCATTTATTGATGGGCCAGCTCTCTCTCTCATATTTGTTTTCCCTGATGCAATTGTAAAAGCTCCCAATTATTCTCATTAATTTCTTCAATTAGCATTAAGCTCAGTTTGCTTAGAGAAGGAAGCAGGGTCTTTTATCCTGGCTTTATGTGATTTGGTATTTTCTTGGCTGGATTCCTCACCTTGCTCCAATTCCAGCAAAGATCTTCACCTTCAGAATATCACCTTGCCCAATGCCCTCCTGAAACGGAATCCAAGAGGAACTCAGATGCCTTGATTCAGATAAGCTATATAGGAGACAACATGCTTTCAGGCATTTATCATTGCTCGCTTCTGACTGCTATGAACTGCATAGGGATGGAAGGACTCAATCACCAGCTTTGCAGTCATGCTGCTTCTCCCCGAACTTGCCCTTGTGAGGCACTCCTAAGTGCTGGATGGTCTCAAGTTCTCCACCACACCCACACCCATTCTCTGGTTACTCCTTCTGCTTTCGTGCCTCAAACACACTGTCACAGCACCCAAGCTTATAACCACAGGGACCTGCATTTGCTCCCTCCCTTTCTAATCTCACTTGAACTCATTCTGAGGATATGCTGTCATCCACACTGACTGTCTTTTCATGCTCTTGGGCTCATAGTCCTCAAGCCAGTCTCCCAACCTACCAAGGAGTATTGGATCTCATTTCAAATCCTAGCTCTAACACTACCTGTGTTAACTTGGGCAAGTTATTTAGCCTCTGTACGATTCAGTTATCTCATCTGTACAATGAGGTTTAAAGGCATACTTGAGTAGCTCCGTTTGAAACACAATGGGCTCTTTTTTTCCCTAAAAGCTTGTTTTTTCAGAGCTATATTTCAAGAAACCATGAATGAAGACTGCACAGCTCACCAATTGTCCTGACTTTTGTCTTGCCGCTGGACTTTGATGACTGTGGAGGGGAGAGTGCACTACTTTGCACAGCTCTGCCTCACTTACATCCAATTCACAAGCAAGTGAAGACATAGTCTGTGATGTCACTGGTCCTCTTCAAAAACAAATGAACAGCCCTGAGGCCTCCTCTGGACTCTCCTCTACAGAATGGCATGCACTGGAGGCCCCTTGCAGTCAGCACAGTGGGAGCTGCAGAACAGCGCTGTCCTTCTCTTTTCCCCTCAGCTCTGTTACATTATGGGCTCCTGACAAGGGTCTTCCACCCACCACCCCCATGTGAACTCCTCTCATTGTTCCTTGTTTTTGAGATATCCCCAAATTCTGCTTTAAACTAATGACCATTCTATCACCTTAGTTCCCTCTACACAGGCCATCTTTTTAAAAGAGACTATAATATGCTTTGGGAGACAAAGTGTTACACTGGGTTTGGAGTCAGAGGACCCAGTTCTGCCACTTATTACCTGTGTGACCTTGAGCAAGTCACCGCAACACTCTGGGCCTCAGTTTCTTCATCTGTAAAATGGGAAGTTGGGGACCAGGTGACCTCTAAGGTCTCTTCCAGCTTCAATTCTATTGTAAAACTTAACTTCTGCTGAGATTCATGACGACATCACACATCCTTTTTATTTTTAACGTGCCTCTGGCTCTTGATTACCTCCAACTGTGTTTTTACATAACTGTTTACATGTTGTCTCCCTCATGACAACGTGAGCTCCTGGAGAGCAGGGAATGTTTTTGTTTCGGTTTGGGTGCTGTAACCACAGCACATAGCACAGTATCTGGCGTATATTAAACACTTAATAGATGTTTATTGACTCACTGATTAATGTGTTATAAACTGAACAACACCAAACGAAAAGAAGCATTCAAATAAACATATAAAATGGGCTCTCGGGTACCTGCCACGTGTCAGGCCTGAGCTAGATACTGAGGATAGAAATATAAAAGTGACAATCCATACTCTCAAGGAAATCTAGGTTTGCATCCTGGATCTAAAGCTTACAGGCCATATAACTTTGAGAAAGCTATTTTATTTCCCTATCTACCCACAAAATGGAGGCAACAATGACCTGCCTCCTAGGCTTATCTCAAGAATCAAACACCATAAGGTCCATGAAGCATTTAGTTAGAACCATAAACTGCTATGTAAAAGTAAGTTCCCATCATCTTTCTTTTAAATGGTTTTTAGTGGCCTTGCAATACCTGGACGTTTCCTATGCTTTATCATGTACATATTTGTAAAAAAGGTAAAACAGATTACTCAATGAGTAGCATGTGTGTTTTCCTGCAGTAGCCTCAGGAAAGCAGAAACCATCAAACTAGTTCTATAAATAGAAATGTGATCAGCTTTATCTTTTCAAAATTTTCCACATCTGCAGCCATGGTGCCTAAGGTAAGATTCCCTCCCATGATCCCCTCTGTACACAGCATAAGACCTATATTTAGTCTCAATTCCTGTGCAGTGCTTCCAATCTGTGCTGCAAGACAGGTAAACAAGCTTTGCAGTGGGAAATGGCAGAGAAGATTCAATTTCCATTCAAATGCAAGAGAATCGTGGGCCCTCCCTGGTTACACTGAAGCCTTCCTTTTTCAGAGTCACCATTATTCTCCTGCTTCTATTTTTCTTCTAATTGTTCTAAAGAAAAGAATAATGGCTCTACCAAAAAATACAATACTAATTGTGAACTTTGCCTAAGACAGTGACGCCTACAGTCACTCATCTGGTTTGGTTTTATTTTGTTGTTTTGAAAATGTATCACGGGGGCAGCTAGGTGAGCAGTGGATAGAGCACTGGCACTGGAGTCAGGAGGACCTGAGTTCAAATCCGGCTTCAGACACATAACACTTATTAGCTGTGTGACCCTGGGCAAGTCACTTAAACCCCATTGCCTAGCCAAAAAAAAAAAAAGTATCATAAACTCAATGCTAATCAACAAAAATAATCAAATAAACATAAATCTAGGGGCAAAGTTTTATTCAGAAACCCTATGAATGAATGAACAAATTGATGAATAAATGAATAAATAAATGAAGCATCTCTTAAGCACATGCTCTGTAGCCAATATTGTGCTACATGCTAGGTCTACTAGCTAGGTCTATCTGTAAAATAGGGATAATGATACCACTTATTTCCCAGGTTGTTGTGAGGATAAAATGGGATAATATTTGTAAAGCACTTCCCAAAATTTAAAGTGTTCTATTCATGCTAGCAAGCAAATAAATTGAGATAGTCTTTACTGCCCCCTCCCCCAGAGACTTTACATTGTGATAGGGAGAAATCTAGTGGCTGCTTAATTAATGATGGTTTAGTAGGATTCAATTTTCCTTTTGCCTTCCTCCTCACCCCGAAAATGATGTATGGCTATGAAGTGATAAGCTAAGTTTCCATATGTGTCTCATAGAGCAGTCTGAGGGCCCAAAGGTTCATTCTATCCACAGCAGTGACTAAAATAAGTTCCCTTAAGAAGGATACACCCTCTTCTTCTTTTTTTCTTTTTTAGCATAAATTTATTTATTTTTGGTTTTCAACATTTACTTCCACAAGATTTTGAATTCCAAATTTTCACCCCATCTTGCCCCTCCCTCCACCCCAAGATGGCATGCATTCTGAATACCCCTTCCCCTAGTCTGCCCTCCCTTCTATCTCCCCCCCCTTCTCTTATCCCCTTCCCCTTCTATTTTCCTGTAGGGCAGGATAGATTTCTGTACCTCATTTCCTGTATTTTTTATTTCCCAGTTGCATGTGAAAACATTTTTTTTAAACATGTGTTTTTAAAACTTTGGATTCCAAATTTTCTCCCTTCCTCCCACCCCCCCACCCTCATTGAAAAGGCAAGCAACTCATGTTGTGAAAAACTAACTCTATTTCCCTTAATCCTATCCTGTCCCCCCCCATTTATTCTATTCTTTCTTTTGACCCTGTCCCTCCTCAGAAGTACTTCTTCTGATTACCCCTTTCCCAATCTGCCCTCTTCTATCATCCCCCTGCTCTCTTGTCCCCTTCCCCCCCCCATTTTCTTGTAGGGTAAGACAGATTTCCATACCCAATTGAGTGTGCATGTTATTCCCTCCTTAAGCTAAAGGCATGGCTGTTTTCCTATGAGAATAAGATTCCCTCATTTCCTCTCACCTTCCTCTGTTTCCCCTCCACTGTAAGAACCTTTTCTGTCTGTTTTGTGAGATAATACCCCATTCTATCTCCTTCTTTCTCCTTCTCCTAGTATAATCTCTCTCACCCTTAATTTTATTCTCCAGATATCACCCCTTCATCTTCAACTCACCCTGTGCCCTCTATCTATCTATCTATCTATCTATCTATCTATCTATCTATACATATAATTTTTCCCTTCCCACTACCTAATACTGACAAAGGTCTCATGAGTTATAAATATCATCTTTCCATGCAGGAATGTAAACAGTTCAGCCTTAATAAGTCTCTTATGATTTCTCTTTCCTGTTTACCTCTTCATGTTCCACTTGAGTCTTGTATTTGAAAGTCAAATTTTCTATTCAGCTCTGGTCTTTTCATCAAGAATGCTTGAAAGTCCTCTATTTCACTGAATGACCATTTTTTCCCCTGAAGGATTATACTCAGTTTTGCTGGGTAGGTGATTCTTGGTTGTAATCCTATCTCCTTTGCCCTCTGGAATATTATATTCCATGCCCTGCGGTCCTTTAATGTAGAAGCTGCTAAATCTTGTGTTATCCTGATTGTGTTTCCACAGTACTTGAATTGTTTCTTTCTGGCAGCTTGTAATATTTTCTCCTTGACCTGGGAACTCTGGAATTTGGCTACAATATTCCTAGGAGTTTTCCTTTGGGGATCTCTTTCAGGAGGAGATCTGTGGATTCTTTCAATTTCTATTTTGCCCTCTGGTTCTAATATATCAGGGCAGTTTTCCTTGATAATTTCTTGAAAGATGATGTCTAGGCTCTTTTTTTGATCATGGCTTTCAGATAGTCCAATAATTTTTAAATTCTCTCCCCTGGATCTATTTTCCAGGTCAGTTGTTTTTCCAATGAGATATTTCACATTGTCTTCTAATTTTTCATTCTTTTGGATCTTGATTTCTCATAAAGTCACTAGCTTCCAATTATTCTAATTTTTAAGGAAGTATTTTCTTCAATAAGCTTTTGGACTTCCTTTTCCATTTGGCCAATTTTTCTTTTTAGGGCATTCTTCTCCTCATTGGCTTTTTGGACCTCTTTTGCCATTTGGGTTAGGCTATTTTTTAAGGTGTTATTTTCTTCAGTATTTTTTTGGGTCTCCTTTAGCAAGCTGTTGACTAGTTTTTCATGATTTTCTTGCATCACTTTCATTATTCTTCCCAGTTTTTCCTCTACTTCTCTTACTTGCTTCTCAAAATCCCTTTTGAGCTCTTCCAAGGCCTGGAACTGATTCATATTTTTCTTGGAGGCTTTGGATGTGGGAGCTTTGACTTTGTTGTCTTCTTCTGGTTGTATGTTTTGATCTTTGTCACCAAAGTAAGATAATATAGTCTGACTCTTTTTGCGAGCTTTGCTCATGATCCCAGCCAATTACTTGAGTTTTAAACTCTTTGTTAAGGTAAGAGTCTGCTTCCAATGTGGAGAATGTACTGTTCCAAGCTTCGGGGGTTTATACAGCTGTTTTCAGAGATACTTCTAGGGACTTGTAAATTTTCAGTTCTTCCAAGGTGTTTACTCTTTTCCTGGCCTATGCTCTGGTCTATGAGTGACCAACCACAAGCAGTCTTTTCTATTGTAGAGCTGTGAGGAGGGTTTCCTCTGTACCACCACTACAAGCTCCACCATGCCACAGCTCCTTCTCACCCCAGGACCACCACCCAGAACTGTGACCTAAATCCAAGCACAGGCAAAGCAAGAGATTCCTGCCTCAGCACTGGCAAAGAGATCCCTACAATCTACCTCTGATCAGCCACATGATTTCCCCTCAGTCTGTGGGCCAGAAGCTCAGGAGGCAGCTACCTACCCAGGGCCGATTTCCTCAGGGAATGGAGCTAAGACCCCATGCTCCTCTCTCACCGCTGCAGAAACAGACTTTTCCTTCTGACCTTCTAAGTTGTTTTTGGCTTTTGTGGGTTGAGAAGTCTGGAAACCGGAGATTCAGTCCTCTGGGGCCTGCTCCAAGTTTGCTGCGGCCTACACGCCCATGCCACACTGGGCTCCTCTCTCTGCCTGGTGTGATATACCTTTTTGATCAATCATCCAGGTTGTCTTGGGCTGGAAATTTGCTTACTCTCCCTTTTTGTGGGTTCTGCTGGTTTAGAATTTGTTTAGAGCCATTTTTTTGAGGGTACTTGGAGGGGTTTGGGGGAGAGCTCAAGCAAGTCGCTGCTTTCATTCTTGGCTCCACCCCTGATACACCCTCTTCTTCACCCAGGACTATGCTTAAGCAAGCTCAAACAGGATCCAAAGAGCTGATTCTTAAATTTTCAGCATGAACACTCACACATCTGGGGATGTACAAACTCTACAAAATACAGCTTGATTTATTGGGAGTTTTTTTAACTGTCTGGACTTCAGAAAGTGATAGAGAAAAATATTAATGATGAAAACTTTAAAGTGTGTTGCACATACTTTTTTTGCAAGTCAGTTGTCATATATTTACCAGCACATCCCTATCACCACTTCATTGGAGCAATAGAGGAGGGATATGAGCCATTGATTTCTTGTCTTTGATCGACCTGTCTACAATTCTTTGAGACTTACGAAGATGGCAGACCAAGGAAAAGGAAGGTCAGACTAACAACACATACTTTCTGCCTCCCAATTTGCTCATAACCTCACCCCCCATATCGTTTGAGCATTAGAAAAGCTGTTTCTTCAGTGTCTCAATTTTTTATATTTCACAGATACCACTGCAATATTCAAGGCTATTCATCTACTAATCATTCATTCTTACTCTATAGCCAGCCCACCTCCTTTTCTGATTATATTTTGCTTGATGATCTCATTTATGTCAATTCTTGTATGCAAGTCAAATTTGGTAATATGCTCCAGTCTATTTATACTCACCATGAACTACTGCTCTTTGGGTTACCAGACATTTTGATGCTTTGGACATCATGGTGCTTCATAATTCCATTCCAAGCAGCATCAATGGGAGAAAATAGGTAATAAAAAGATGAATTGGGGGAGAGCAGGGTTTATCAGGGAGGAAACATGGGAAGGTATTGAACAATGCCTGAAATTCAACTTAGCCTAGTCATTTCCTCCTTGTCCATTTTGAGCTCAACTCATTATCCATGAACAAGATGGACTGCCCATCCAATTACATGTCATGATCTAGCCAATTTACACTCTTTGGCCAAAGGATTTTGAAAAGAACCTAAAAAGGCATGTTAACTCAGGTCATTCTCCATCATCACTCTTGGCCAAGGAGAACAGAGTGTGAAACACATTCAATCTTACCAAGATGGAAAGGCTTTGAGTGTAGACCCAGTGATGAGCTATGTGTCTGTCACCTAAGGATCAGCCCATCTAAAAATAAAGCGCTGTGGAAAGGTTCGTCACTAGAAAGTTGACCAACAAGTAACATTTTTTTTGGTTGGGGGACAAAAAGACTATAGTAACGCCTGAAATTGTCTGCTAAAGGGTGGATTGGCTATAACCTATCCTAGGTGGGGAGGCATTCACATTGATGAAATCAATTATCTTCCAAAGTATCGGTTCCTAGGTAGTTTTAGTATCAACTAGAAATTCCAGCAATTCATCCCAAACCTAAATTGCCTCCAAAATATTCCGTTGGGAGGTCTCAGGAATGAATAAAATTTCACAGTTCAAAAAATCACAGCATGCCATCTTCCTCTACAGAACCTTTTCATTTCCTGAGTACTTTGCTGCCTACAAATCTCTGGTCTCCCAGGCTCAAACTTGCAGTTACTTTCAATTGCTCTCTCTTTCTCATCCATCTCATCTAATCTAGGACCAAGTTCTGCCCATTCTTTTTTCCAAAACAACACTTGGCTCTGCCTTCTTCCTTTCCACTTCCCCGGCATCACTCTGACCTAGGCCTCATAATTTCATATCTCAATTACCAACAGCCTCCTAGCTGGTCTGTTTGCTCTAGTCCATCATATACGCAGTTGCTAAAGATCATCTTTTCAATGATCATTTCTATCATCTTTGTCAAACTATATAAGCTCCTTACCATCTTTCAAAGTTAAATATGTCCATTTTAGCCTAGGAGTAAAAGAATTCCTTTCAAATACTCCCTTATCTCACCAGTATCATCAATACCACTATTCCTTGACAAAGACCCCACCTACTAACCTTTGTACCCATAATTTATTTGGTCCTAACAGCACACTTTTAAATGACATTCCATTTGCCAATGTTAATCAATGTTTTTACCACCTTTATAACATGGTCTTGTTTTGTTTTGCTTTAGTTTTTACTTTTTTGGGTGAGGCAGTTGGGGTTAAGTGACTTGCCCAGGGTCACACAGCTAGTAAGTGTCATGTGTCTGAGGTCAGATTTGAACTCAGGTCCTTCTGACTCCAAGGCCAGAGCTCTGTCTGCTGTACCACTTAGCTGCCCCTATAACATGAGTTTTGAAAGATGTTTTCTGTGACTGATTCTAGATGGCTGGTTATCTCTGATTCAAGGTCCCTCAATACTCATGTACCCATTTATACAGTTATAATTTGCACTAACCAGTCCTAACCACATGCCTACATCCTGAAGAGAGGGACCCCTCAGTCATAAAGGAGACGGCGTCATACTCTATCCTCTGTGAGACTACCAGTGATTTCTCAAGATTTGATTGCTTTTCATTGTTTTTGGTTGACTTTTCCAATGGGCTGATCTACTGTGAAGGCCGTGGAGGAGAGAGAATTGGAAGTTGGAAGATGAGGAACATAACCATGCATCTGAGTCTCTCAAAGCATCTTAAGTCCTTCCAGAGGGCTTGTTACCTACCCCATAGATAGAAGACCAATTCACCAGAAGCAGGGGAAGAGGAGAGGTAGTCGGTATCGACATGGTATTTCAGATTCTGCGTTGGCTACCTGTAAAGGCAATGTAGCTAAGCTTTCCAGCCTACATCCCAACCCTCTTCAGGCTGGCTTGAGAGCCCCTGACATTACGTATTCGCACCAGAAATGGTCAAGATTTTAAAATATTTTTAAAAATTAGCTTCCTTCTACAAAGAGACAGGAGCACACACTGGTGACCAACTCCATCATTCCCTTTCCTCAATCCAGTCTCAAAGAATGAAATGAATAAATAAACAGATAACAATGCACATGTGCCATGATCATGAATCAGACTTCATAAAGAAGCCCAGGAGGAAGTATGGTCCTGGATGCCTTCTATGAAATCTAATTAGCTTCAAGTTGCAAAAGTCTTGTGAGGCAGGAAACCACCTGTCTCCCCAAAACATTAATTATAAATAACCTTCTAAAGAGGGCAAGTGAATCATCTTTTACATTATTTGCTCTATGGGACGTCCCAAAAGTCTTAGTGCAGTTTTATATTAGTAAAAGCTTAGAACTTCTGGGATAGCCCTTTACAAAGGGCTGTACATTTTACTTCTTACAAACACTAATCTTACCACATTTTCAGAAGTTTAGCAGCATGCAAAAAGGAGAATTCTTCAAGGGGGAAAAAAGTCTTATTTCTTCATCAGAATTGGGGATAAAGAGAAATTAGTATAGGAAATACATGGGATCTGTAAGTAAATCCAGGATTCCCTTGCACATTGTGTCTTGCATTCTATACAGCAGACATTCACAAGTACTGTTGACTGACTAAATAAAAATTCAATCTCCCTTACACTTCCCCTTTCATTCCACTCTCTAGTCCTATGTCCTCATTGATTCCATTATGAGATATGCATTAAGCTCTTAATTATCCATATGCATGTAAGATAAGATGCTTTGGGATTACCTGTGGGGAATTTTTAATCATGGAACACCTCCCCTCACCTTCCAATTAGTAAATCCTCAGGATATGAAAGCTCGTTTTAATATTAGTCCAAGCAAAGCATGATTAGGTAGGCAAATCTGCCGCAAGAAACTCACAAAATGCATTCCAAAGCTTGGTACAAATTGCTCTTACGTTACCTGTTACTTTGGATTGTACATGCCTCTGGTTTCCTCCAGTAGAGCAGATAATGGAGAGATGATCACTTTTGGAAAGGCCTTTCTGAAAATTGATTTAAAAAAGAAAAGAAAAAAGAACTCCAAGCCAAAACTACCTCCTAAGAATTAAGCATTTATTTCCAGTTAATTGGTTGAAATTGGCCCCTCGACTTAAAATGGAAAAAACATTTTTATTATTAGACCATCTTGGCTCATTTAATTAAAGACTTTATGGGGGTTACCTGTGCCTGAAGGTTTCAGCATGTTTCCATTATGAAAACAGAGTTTAAAGATAAAGCCCTACCTTGACAATAGTGACAAATATCATCCAAATGCCGGGGCAGAACAACAGTAAAAAGGGGACTTTGTAACTGCATCAAATTGGGTTCAGAAGGGGGACTGTGATTAATTTTCAAATTGTAAATCCCTGGAAAGATATTTGCCATTTTATAAATGTGATAATGACTACCCAATTCATTTCAGAATTCAGGCTGAGGGAAAGGGGGGAAAAAGAACACATCTATCTGATTAATTGTTTGGTTCCTGTTGTGGCGATGGTGGGGGAGATCCAGTTTTCTGTTCCTCCTCTGATTTCCTGGAGGAGGTAGCTTGATTTGTTTCGGTGGGAAAGGGGAGCATTTTCTTTCCTCTGTAAGATTTGGGAAACATGGAGATTCACTTAAAAATTGAAGCTCATCTAAGCACTGGTAGGGACACCACTCTTGTCTACCCAATGAGGCATGAAGTAAAGAAAGGAGCCCTGCACTTGGGCCAGAAAGAAGGACATTCAAAACCCTCACCTGTCACTTAGCATGAGTATGACTATAAGTTGACTCAAGTCAGTTTACCTCTCTAAGGCTTAGTTCCCTGGTCTGTAAAGTGGGGATAATACTGCCTCTAGGACAAGAGATCTTAATCTTTTCTCTGTCATGTATCCATTTGGCTATCTGGTGAAGGTTATGAATCCCTTCATAGAATAATGTTTTTAAATGAATAAAATAAAATACATAAGTGAACAAAGGAAACAAATTACACACAAAATACAGTTATCAAAATATTTTTAAAAACAAGTTCTTGGACCCAAGGCTAAGAACTCCTGCTATATGATCTTCTTCAAAGTGTTGTTGGTAGTTACTAAGTCATGCATTTATTAAATGTCTGCCATGTGCTAGGCACTGAAAACACTCATAAGTATCTATGATAACACTGATTTGGATATGCTCTCCAATAGCAAAGATTTCAATCTCTCCATCACTGCTAAGCTAGTGCAACTCTTGTCCATTTCCTCCCATAAATTAAACATAGAAGATCCAGCCAAGGTGCTGGAGTTCCTCCAGACATTGCTTCTGACATTGAAAGAACATCAATGGAGTGAAGGAACTATACCCAGTTTATCCCTCCCTTTTATCACCCCATGACCAGCCCATCTTCTTTTTTACTCAGTGACATCCTTTACACAATAGTCAATAAACATTCACTTATTATTTATTATGTGTTAATCACTGAGGATACAAATAATAAGAAGAAAAACAGTCCCTGCCCTCAACGAGCTTACAATCTAACAGGGGAAGACAATACGCAAAAGGAAGTGGATAAGAAGTGGGGTTGGGAGGATTCCCAAAAGTACCCAGAGCCGGGACACGGTGTTTGTCTGGATGAAACCAAACAGAACAGCTGATGGAAGATGAAAAGTTTATCTGGAAAGTTCTGAGCCCTCTCTAAAGGAAGGCTTTGGGAGGAGTTTATTGCTTTGCTTTCTGATCCGAGGGGAGATGCACTTGATGGTGCTGAGGAAGTGTTGAGTGTCCCAGTGGGATCAGTATCCATGGTGACAAGATTTCACATGATGCACTTATCATGGGAGAGATGTGATGCTTGTGGAGTTGAAACTAAGCAGAATAGCTGACAGCAAGTGAAGAGTTCCATTATTTTTCATAATTCTTTGTACATAACATATTAGAGCTAGATTATACCAACCCCAGCCTCTCCTTTGCCCTCTGGATGACATTAAACTCTTCAAGGACCATAGTATTCCATGACTTGCAGCCATACATAGACAAAAGTAGAATACGTTTCCTCCCCTCAAGGAATTTACATTCTAATGAGGATACAAAATGTAGGGCATTTTGCGAACTCTAAAGCATTACTGGGAAACTCTGCCCTTTTCAACATGAAACCCAAAGCCTCAGCAGAACAGCGGGAGATCAGCCCTGCCATCTGTCCACTGCACTGAGCTGCCAACAAAAGAGAACCAAAGACCCATGTGGGTTTCCTATTATCTGGAAGATTCCCGGTGCTGGTAACTTGTGCCTCCTCACTTGTCCTCCTCCTTTACAGAATCTTTTAAGAGCCTGGCTCTTTTGAGTTTTGCTGACTTGTTTGTCTACCTTTGTTCTCCACAAGTCAGCAGGGATCTCTGCTCCATACTGGCAGAAGTACCTTGAAGTATTCAATCATATAAAGGAAGTTGAATAAATACAACTAATGCCCAACAATGAGCTAGAATAGACAATAGAACCTTAGTGCTCAAATGGAAGACTGCATGGCTAAGATTAGACAAAACTGCTTGGTCTGAAGACCAACTGGAAATGAATGTCTTCTGAGAGGATAGGTTTATAATCTCTGCCTTCTAGATGCTTACAGTCCAACAGGGGTAATAATACATGGATACAAATCACTCAAACTGAAGAATCTGGGGACTATTATCCTAGAAAAAAAACTTAAGAAAGATATGACAAGTGTCTTCAAGTATTTAAAGGGCTGGCAGGTGAAAGTGGGATTAGCTCCATAAAGCATAGCCAAGTATAATAACTACTGCTTCTAAAAAGGGCATATCAAATGGCTGCCCAATGGATTAATGCACCACCCTGTGACTGCCCAGTTGAAAACTCCCCACACTTGGCAACACTGCCCAATACGTGTTAAGCACCAATGTAAGCTCCCTGAGGACAGATATTATTACGCTATTTTAGTATTTGGTGTAATTCCTGACACTGTGATACATGCCAAATAGATATTTTCTCATCATTCATTCATATATTATTCCCTTTGATCTTTCTAAATAATGGCTATTGGAAGGCTTTCACTGTACTTCAAATTTGTTCTGTCCTTCATTGAGAAAACTTGGTAATTTAGAAATTTATTTTAGGAAGAGAAATAAGACCAAATTCATATTTACTCATTTTTCCAGCACTTAGCCCAGTGCCTAGAACATAGTAGGTACTTAATAAATGCTTATTGACTGGCTGACTTTTCAGATATTACATAATCTACATATACTAGTAATAAAGAAAGCAAAAATATATTTGATCTTCAAATGGTCTTGTTACCATATGGATTAATGCTCCAGATCAAACATAAATCAAACAACACTGAGTTTTCACTTTACCCCTAGCATGCTAGACAAGGTAACAAAAGATGAGAATAGTAAATATTGGAGGGGTTGTGGAAAGACAGGCACACAGCACTGTTGGTGGATATGTTCATTTATCTGATCATTCAGTAAAGTAATTTGGAATTATGCAAAGAAGAAACTACCCATACCATTTCACCCAATGACTCCATTTCTAGGTGCATTCTCCCAGGAAATCAATGGCATAAAGGAAGGCCTAACATGTACCAAAATTATTTATTACTGTACATCTTTAGGTAACAAAGAATTATAAACAAAGTGGAAGCCCATTGGTTGGGGAATGGCTCAAGGCATTGCATTACATGAACATAATGGACTGATGAATAAGATAAACTTAGGGAAGCATGGGAAGACTTATGAAAACTGATATCACATGAAGTAAGCAGAATAAAAAAAATTATGCACAGAATGACTATGACAATGCCAATGCGGAAAAAAATATAAAATTAATGCTATGAAGTGACCAAACTTCACCCCATAGAAGAGACCTAAGAAGACACCTCCTCCCGTGTATTTGCAGAAGGGAAGAAACAATGCATATAATGTCGGGGGGGGGGTAGTACATTTGCTAGTTTTGCTGAAATGTTTTTTTCTTCTTTGTTCCTTGTTTTTCTTCTCTGAGGGGGAAGGGAAAGGCACATTGAAAAATGTAGGTGATGCAACATGACTAATGTGGAAATATGTTTAATATGATTGCACATGTATAGCGTATATCAGATGTCTTGGGAAGGAGGGAGGGCAGGGAGGGAGAAAAATTTAGAACTCAAAATCTTATGAAAGTGAATGTTGAAAACTAAACATAAATAAGTAATTTTTTTTGAAAAAGAAAAATGTAGGTGATGTAAAAAGAAATGATCCAATAAATTTTACTTTAAAATCATAAAAATACTTTGGTTGGACAATGTAGCAAGCCTGTTTAAGTGGGTCAGCAAACTAGAACTATAACCAGGACAAGATGATAGAATCTTTTCCCAGGGTGCTGAATTTAGAGGGATCTACCAGCATTTACAATCTTTCAACAGCACAAAAACCACAGAAAGAAAAGAAAGCTGAGCCCTCCAAACAGCTCTCCTATCCTCAACAATTATTTTCTGAGCCTGCTCATTCTTAGAGTATTTAAGAAATAAATATTAATCAAACCCTGTGACAACTTTGTTGGGCTGGTTGTCAGAGGTGAGGAAACAAATGACTGTCTGCACTTGGTTCACATGGCTCTAATGTCATTGGTTATATCATACCTTCAAAGAATCACAGATGCTCAGATCTGGAAGAAGGGATACTAGAAGCCATCTAGCCTAGACTGGAGCAGATCAAGAATATCCCTCAAAAGTGGCCCAACCTTTGCTTGAATTCCTCCAATAAGAGAAATCCCGCTGTTTTCCAAGATAGCCTATTCCACTTCTGAACAACTTTGATTATTAGGAAGGTTTTGTTGTTTTTCCTATATCCAGCCCAAATCTAGCTCTCCCAGAGCAGGAGAGAGGAATGGAAGATTGTACAGGCACGGGTGTTGGCAAGATGGTAGCATGGATATGCAGCTAGATGTGACAGCAGGATGGGCTGGTCTGGGGCCAGGTAGATATACTAGGTTTGGTTAGTTTGTATTCACTCTCCATTAAGACCACTCAACCCCAAAGCAAGAGTTCCAAAGCTGAGGGGACTGTGTCCAAAGGGCCTTGGAGACCTGATTTCCAGAGGTCCAGTCTGATGAGTGCTATTCCATCTGGGGAGAAGTGGGGTAGCCTCATGGTAGATGACAAAATGGCCTACATGGACCACTCGAGGAGGTATGAGCCTGTTCTTCATTTTAAAGGAAACAGAAGATAACTCACACGTGGTTGAAAGTTTCCACTTATAATTTGGAAATGGATATATGAAAATATATTTGCATTGGACCCTTTTCTTCTGTCAGAAAAGGTGTAAACTATTAACCTTTAATCAAAAGACCTGATTTGATTCCATTCCTGGGCTTTAAGAAAAATAGAGTGCTTTTCCAGTAACCAATAATATTCCTCTCTAAAAAGATTTTTTTTTTAAATCTGCAAACATTATACATTTGTTGCTGCTCATATTGATTTCCAGGCAAGAGATCAAAACATTTTCATCAGAAAAAGCAGCACATATATTTTTTTTCTTTAGTGATTCTAGAGCACTTTAAGATTTGGAGATAAAGTCAAACCTTTAAATATTATAATATGTTCAAATATAATAACATTGGCAGTTATCTGGCACAGTGGACAGAGTGCTGGACCTGGAGTCAGGAAAACATGAGTTTAAATTCAGCCTCAGATACTTACTACCTATGTGACCCTGAGCAAGCCACTTAATCTCTGTCTGCCTCAGTTTCTCTATCTTCAAAATTAGATTTATCTCCTTATCTCAAATGAGCTAATATTTGTAAAAGTGCTTAGCACCATACTATCTATCATAGTAGATGTTATAGCAATGCTTATTCCCTCCCTCCCCTGTAAAATGGGGGTAATAAGGTTGTTGTGAGGATAAAATGAGAAATTTATAAAATATTTCACAAACATTAAAGCACTAAATAAATTCTATTTGAATGAGGGATAATAATAGCTGACATTTGTAGTGCTTTGAAGTTGTAAAGAGACCTAGCCTAGGTCTTCTCAACTCCAAGTATGCATCCCAGCCAGTCTGCCATTGCTGCCTCCCCATAATGTATTCAGGAAATTCAGAAATTGTACATCACTACCCACTGTCCTCAGGTGCAACATCTGGGTTACCAAGTTTCCAAGGAAGAGGATTGGGAGGGGAATGAGATTGGTGAGTAGGGGTTTTCCTTTCTGGAAGGGAGAGAAAACAGAAGAAAGAAGGGGAAGACAGGGAGGGTGAAAAGCAAAGGGATAGGGAGAAGCAGATGGGGGACAGGAGAGAATGGAACAAAATCTATTCAAGAAGAGAATCCAGATAATCACTAACATACAGCCTTAGTTACAGCAGGCGCATTTGAATGTCATCTTGGCTGTCTTGTGGTTTTAAGGAATGAATCAGAGCACAGAAGGAGCTTTCACTGGTCCATGACATACACTCTACCTTTAAGAAGGCGTGAACGTATTTCCTTGTCCCTTGCCTTCTCTGACTTGTGAAGCCTAAGGAAAAGAGCAGCTTGACCAATCAAATTCATGTGTCTGTGTGTGTGTGCGTGTGTGTGTGTGTGTGTGTGTGTGTGTGTGTGTGTGTGAGAGAGAGAGAGAGAGAGAGAGAGAAAGAGAGAGAGAGAGAGATTTTCCAATGCTCTATTAAAGCTTAAGTGACAATCCTAAGACTATTAAAAATTAAAGATTGATAGTAGTTAAATGTTTTCCACAGATTTAAAATAATTGGTAAATGCAAATCACAGGGAAATTATTAACCAGCTAAAAAAATAAATTGACTTGGAAAAGGCTCTTTGGAACCTTTCATCACCCATGGAACAGCAAGTTTGCCAGTTTCAGAAGCATTCCACAAAAATAGCCCATCATGCCACCCTTAGTTGTATATGACACCAAAGAATAGATCTATTGGTCCTAAGCAGCCAGAGGTAACAGATGGTAGAGAGACAGGATTGAGTGATGACCACCACAGTCTTAGGAAATCATGGAATGGGAATGGGGATGGGGTACGAAGGAAGGCTGAACATATGGGAATACAGTTCTGGGAACTCCCAACCTGATTAGTGCACAAATCATTTAGTAATCATCACAGTAATTACTGCTAAATGATTTGTGTGCTACTGAGGCCTGGGGAGTCTTGCTTTTGTATTATGATTACACTGCAGGATCCGTGAGGACAATTTCTGTTTCTAGAGAAAATAATTTCCAACAGTGCCATGGTCTCCAAGAAGATGGGCTTTCCCTGGTGAATTTCAAATTCTAGTTCTCTTGTCTGACATCAATAGCAGCCACAGTGAAGGCCCTTGAGATCTTGTCACCATTATTTCTCTAGCTGCTAAAGAGGAGTAATGATACCTTCCCTCCAAGGACATTAAGGCTGGTGGCTTAATGAGTGTGATGAACTCCACTAGGGAAAGGCACTGAGTAAGAAAAAATTATCATCATTAGTTTAGGGAGTGCCAGTCCTACGTGGGTCTTGGATTTCAGTTTCAACTCCTGGCACTAATAGCATAAGCTAACTAACCAGGAAATACAGTAACATTCTCTGGCCCCAAGAGGTCAATGTCATTCCCACCCAACCCCAAGATGGTAGATTTAACTGGGCATTCCCAATTGAGAGGGATTCTCCTGGATGATTCCCAATCACCATAAGGTAATGGTGAGGTATCAAATCTCCTTAGCCTTTCTCACATAATAATTTGATAATACAAATAATGATTAATGCCATTATTAGAGATAATATAACAACAAAATTTTTTCCTTAACACCAGCAAAACTGTTGCCAGAGATCATCTGTAACTCAAAAATTAATAAGAAATGGGTGTTTATGGCTAGAAACCATAAGAAAATATTTTCTTTGTTAATTAATAAGAATTTATTCTCTCTCCTTCTTTCCCCTCCACCAATTAAATAAAAATTAAATTGAAAAATAAAACCCTTGTGACAAATATGCATAGTCAAGCAAAGCAAATTACCTCACTGGCCACATCCACAAATGTATTTGCCATCATGAGTCCATCATCTCTCTGACATAGATGAGTGGGTAACATGACTTCATCTTTGGTTATCTAGAATCATGGACTTTCAGGCAATTTTCTAAGACTACCCTATAATAAATGCTTATTGCACAGAGCCAGGCTGCTACATAACCCTCCCATAAGGTTTCAGGGGTACTCTGAGTTGTTTGGGAATGGAGGTATGTCTTCTTTAATGCCATCGGCTTAAGGCCCCACCAGCTATGTTCCCCACATTGTTAGGTAGCCAGTTCCATTTATCTGTTTAACATCAATTATATTTTACAATCAGATATCTACATCAAAGATATGACAAGAACAGAAATAAAAATCTTCTCCCCCTCCCCAGTACCTTGGAGGCATACTCTCCTTTATCTCATCTAGGTCTCAGGAAACAGTGGGTTCACTCTTAAATCAATTCCTCAATAACATTGCTCCCGCTAAGTTCATATCCAAATGAGGCATTGCTGCTAAATGAATCCTCAACTTAGCTACTATCCTGAAGATAACTCTCTACAGTAATCTATTTGTCCCTGAGGCATTAATGTTGAGCTTGTTTCAAGACTAGAATGTAGAAACACTGCCCTATTTCCGTCTCAAATCAAAGAACCAATTCAAAGGCAGGCCAAAAAAAAAAAATAGTAAAGCCTGTATTCTCAGGGCCATATGATAGCCTCAGTGGAGAAGGTCAGGTCTTCTTCACTTCCTTACAGCATTGTCTCTTACTAGACAGCACCAGCAAAAAGAAAGAGAAAGAAAGAAGAAAAGAAAGAAAGAGAAAGAAAGAAAGAAAGAAAGAAAGAAAGAAAGAAAGAAAGAAAGAAAGGAAGGAAGGAAGGAAGGAAGGAAGGAAGGAAGGAAGGAAGGAAGGAAGGAAGGAAGGAAGGAAGGAGGAAGGAAGGGAGGGAGGGAGGAAGGGAAGAAGGGAGGGAGGGAGGGAGAGAGAGAGAGAGAGAAAGAGAGAGAGAGAGAGAGAGAGAGAGAGAGAGAGAGAGAGAGAGAGGAAGGAAGGAAGAGAGAGAGAGAGAGAGAGAGAGAGAGAGAGAGAGAGAGAGAGAGAAAGAAAGAAAGAAAGAAAGAAAGAAAGAAAGAAAGAAAGAAGAAAGAAAGAAAGAAAGAAAGAAGAAAGAAAGAAGAAAGAGAGAGAGAGAAAGAAGAAGAAAGAGAGAGAGAGGGAGGAAGGAGGAGGAAGGAAGAAAGGAAGGAAGGAAGGAAGGAAAGGAAGGAAGGAAGGAAGGAAGGAAGGAAGAAAGGAAGGAAAGAAGGGTCCAAAATATCCACTAAAATGCATCTGAGGAGAAAATAGCCAAACAAGCTAGACTGACTGGCTTGTGCATTTTGAAATTCCCTCTTTTTCCCACTTTACAGGCAGACAAAAAAAAAAAAAAGCTTCTGTACATGTGGTTAACAGACCAGAACCAATTGCTGACTGTCTACATAGGCTCCATAGTCTCTCCAAATCACTTCCATTCCACAACATCACTAATCTCTGAGAAGTAGGCTTCCCAGCCTCTCCACGTGGAGAATCTGCATCTGCCAAACATGCTAATGCATTCTTTATGTATGCCACTCTTCATTATGCTTATAATGTCGTTGTTAAATTGTTCTAAATTTAAATTAAGTAAATAATAATTAAATTATTATAAATTGTTCTCTTGATTATGTTCACCTACTCTGCATCAGTTCACACAGGTCTTCCTAGGTTTCTCTGAATCTGTTCATTTTGTCATTTCTTATGGCACAATAATATTCTACTACATCAGGTACCATACTTTGTCTAACCAATAGATGGGCACTACAGTTATCCCCCCCCATGTCACAACTTTTCCCATCATGGTTTCAATAAATCACAGGTCAGCATAAAAACTTAAATGGAAATTTGGGGGAAGTTTTGCAGAAACTGTAGATGAAACACAAAAGCCAGCCTATGACACAGAAAAAGTTTAGAAACTCAGAAATGCATAAAATATGTGTATAGTGTCGTATTATATAAACATATTTTATCTTTTAATAAAGTGAAAATTCAGACTTCTCTGGTACAAAGGGAGGGCTAAAAAATTTTATGAGGATTTTCTAGATCACAGTGGGGCCAGGTCCCTAACCCCTACAATGTGGAAGGGATAACTGTAGTTTCTAGCCCTTTGCACCCACAAAAAGGTCTGCTACAAATATTTTTTGTATACTAGTCCTTTTCGTTTCTTTGATTTCCTTAGGATTAGTAGTGCTATCATTAGGTCAAAGGTCATAATTTGGTGATTTTGGAGATACAGTTCCAAATTACTTTCCAGTATGGCTGGACTAATTCACAGTTCCATTAACAGTACATTAACGTGCCTAATTTCCTGCAGCCCTTCTAACATTTGTTGTTTTCAAGCAGTATGATATGGCACCTCAGAATTGCTTTAACTTACCCTTCTCAAATTGGTAGTGATTTAGAGCATTTTTTATGGTCAATAATAACTTAGATTTCTTCTTTTGAAAACCAGTTTCATATTCTTTGGTCATTTTTCTATTCAAGAATGGCTCTTATTCTTATACATTTGAATCAATTCTTTATATATCTTGGATATCAGAGAAACTTGTGGCAAATTTTCCCCCAACTGTTTTTCTTATAATTTTAATTATGTTGATATTGTTTTTACATATTTGTTGTTTGTACTCGGGCAGCTAGATGGTGCAGTGAATAGGGCACTGGACCTGGAGTCAGGAAGATCTGAGTTCAAATTTGGTCTCAGATACCTACTAGCTGTATGACCCTGAGCAAGTTACCTAATCCTGTTTACCTCAGTTTCCTCATCTATAAAATGAGCTGGAAAAGGAAATGGCAAATCACTTCAGCATTGTTGCCAAAACAAAACAAAACGAAACACCCAAATGGGGTCACAATGAGTCAGGTATGACTGAAACAACTGAACAAAAACAAAATTATTTATACAAAAACTTTTCAATTGTATATAATCAAAATTGCTCGTTTTATCTTGTATGACCCTCTCCATCATCTGTTTGCTCATGAACTCATCCTCTATCTACAATTCTGAAAGTTAATTTCTGCCTTATACCACTAATTTGTTTATGTTGTCACCCTTTATGTCTATCCTGTATCCATTCTGACTTTATCTTGTTATATAGTGTGAGATGTTGGTCTATACCTAATTTCTACCAGACTGCTTTCTATTTTCCCAGCATTTTTTGTCCAGTAATAAGTTCTTACCTGGGGTCTTTGGATCTACCAATTACTAGGCTACTATGTTCCTTTGTTTGTATATGTTATGCATCTAATCTATTCCACTTATTGATCTTTCTATTTTTTAAACAGTACCAAATTGTATTGATCACTATTATATTGTAGTATGGTTTGAGATCTGGTACTATTAAACCCTCTTCTTCCTTCTAACTTTGTTTTTCATTATTTCCCTTGAAATGCTTGATCTTTTTTCCCTTCAGATGAATTTTTTGTTTGCTTTTCTGACTCTATAAAATAATTCTTTGGTATGACACTGAGTAAGTAAATTTATATAGGTAGCATTAATTTTCATTATATTGACATGATTCCCCATGAGCAATTAATATTACTCCAATTACTGGTGTAAGGGAGGTGCTACCCATGTAAGCTGTGTGAGTCCACTTGGGCTTACACATAAATGCAGCTCATAGAGTGGAATTGAACTACTCCTCTTGAAAGAAGACTATTTTTCTTGCTTTGTTGTTGTTGTTCAGTCATGTCCAACTCTGACTTCACTTGGGGTTTTCTTGGCTAAAGATTCTAGAGTGGTTTGCCATTTTCTTCTCCAGCTCATTTTACAGATGAGGACAGTGAGGCAAAAAAAAAAATGTTAAGTGACTCACCTGGAGTCACACAGCTAGTAAGTGTCTGAGGTCAGATTTAAACTCGGGAAGATGAGTCTTCTTGACTTCAGGCCTGGCACTCAATCCACTGTGCCACTTAGCTACCCTCTTCTTGCCTTGAGGAGAGCAAAAGAAGAGGACATAAAGTTAGCTTCTCTGTTCTCCTCTGAGAAAGGTAATATCAAACTACAATTATACCTATATTACCCTCACCCTAAATATTACTGGTCTTGGGGAATGATGTTCTTAGGTTCAAAAAGCCACTTATCTGACCACTCTTTTTTAGAGGGGGGAGAATAAGCCAAGTTCACTCCCACAGGCTTGACTCCTTCCCACCAAATGCTAGTTACACAAAAGACCATCACAAATAATGCATAGCGAGTAAACCCATTTATCCAAGCAGAAAACAGACGTAAGTCAGAGAAGTTCTACAGATTAGAACACACCAAAAATTACGTGAGTGAATTAGCTCTTTAGATAGGAGTGAAATAAATCTCAACTCAGTCAAGAGAAAGTTGACAATTTCACTCACAAGGAAAATCCAGAGTCTTGAAGGAAAGCAAGCTGAAAATCGGGAACATATTGAGGTACCAACTTTTCCAACATGTCTGCCATCAAAAGCCTGTATGTGCCTGGAGTCAGTCACTAAGAGAATCTGGAACACTGCATATCCCCTCTTCAAGCATGAATGAAGAATATCTCTTCTCTCCAGAATTCTCACACCAACTTTACCCCTCACATACAAGGTTGAATCATCATTCTATATAGCAATTAGGAAAGCCTTATGCAAAATATTCCAGGCTTACCTGGAAACCCTGCTTCCATTCAAATCTGTCTTATTTATGTAAAAGGTGCTTTGTAATTGCATTCATATAATTCCTGAGTGTGTCTTGATTGATAGATTCTGAAATATTGTATATGTTCTGTAACTATTTTGAATTAAATTTCTAATTCTATCTTTTGCTGCTGGGCCTTGTTGGTAATACACAGGAATATGGATGAATTTTTTTGTGGATTATTCCAGAATAGTTGGAGCAATTCACTACTCCATCAACAATTCATTAATGTACCTATTTTCCCTCATCTCCTCCATCATTTGTCATTTCTTAAAAGTGTGAGATGGTATCTCAGAGTTGTTTTAATTTGTCTTTCTCTAATCTATAACGATTTAGAGTATTTTTTCATATGACTATAGATAGCTTTGATTTTTTTGTTCTGAAAACTATCCATTCACATTCTTTGACCATTTATCAGTTGGGGGGGGGTAGGCTCTTGTTTTTATGAATTTGGCTCAGTTCCCTAAATATTTGAGAAACGAGGCCTTTATCAGAGAAACTCATTGTGAAACTTTTTATATCACTTCACTGTCTATGATATTTCTTTTTTGCAATATGTAGTTTCCCTGTTTATCTCATTTAATTGGTTTACTTTTGCTTTTTCTTTGTCTGAGATCATGATTGCTACCCCTGACTTTTTCACTTCAGCAGAAGCATAATGGATTCTGTAACAGCCCTTTATTTTAATTTTCTATATATCTTTCTGTTTCATGAGTGTCTGTAGTACACAACAATATTGTTGGATTCTGGTTTCAAATCCATTGTGTTATTTCCTTCCATTTTAAGGGTTAGGTCACCTAATTTGCATTCATTGTTTTTATTAACTTCATTTCCCTCCATCCTACTTTCTCTCTCTCTCTCTCTCTCTCTCTCTCTCTCTCTCTCTCTCTCTCTCTCTCTCTCTCTCTCTCTCTCTCTTCTTCCCTCCTGTCCCTCCTGTCCCTCCTCAAAAGTGGCTTTTGCTTCTGACTTCTGCCTCCTTTAATTCTCCCTCCCTTTTATCATCCCCTTTCCATTTCTCTTATTCCCTTTCCCCTCTCATTTCCCCATTGGGTGAGATAGATTTCTACACCCAACTGAGTGTGTTTGTGTGTATACATACATACCTACACACATATGTGTGTGTATATACTTTCCTCTTTGAACAAATTCCAATGAGAGTGAGGTTCAAGTATTGCCTATCACCACCCCCACATTTCTTCCTACATTGTTAAAGCTCCTCATTCTTTCATTCCCTTCCCCTTTCTTCCAGCACATCCCTTTTTCTCATTCCTACATTTTTTTGGGAGATCATCCAAACATAATCAACTCATATCCATGTCCTTTGTCTATGCAGACTCCTTCTAACTGCCCTAATAACAATAAAGTACCATCCTACAAGAATTTAAACAGTTGAGTCCCTTATGATTACTCTTTGATGTTTACCTTTTTATGCTTCTCTTGAGTCTTTTGTTTGAATATCAGATTTTCTATTAAGCCCCAGTCTTTTCATCAGGAATGCTTGGAAGTCCTCTATTTCATTAAATATCCATTTGCCCCCAAAGGATTATACTCAGTTTTGCTGGGTAGGTTATTCTTGGTTGTAGCCAGCTCCTTTGCCTTCCAGAATATCATATCCCAAGCACTCTACTCCTTTAACATGTTCCCTCTGCTGCTAAATCCTGACTATGGCTCCACTATATTTGAATTGTTTCTTTCTGGCTGCTTACAATATTTTCTCCTTGACCTGGGGGCTCTGGAATTTGGCTATGATGCTGCTGGGAGTTTTCATTTCAGGATCTTTCAGGAGGTGATTGGTGAATTCTTTCAACTTTTATTTTACTCCCAGAATTGAAGATATTGGGGCAGTTTTCCTTTATAATTTCTCAAAATATGATGTCTAGGCTCTTTCTTTCATCATGACTTTCAGGTAGTCCAATAATTTTTAAATTATCTCTCCTTGATCTACTTTCCAATTTTTTCCAATAAGATATTTCACATTTTCTTCTTTCTTTCCATTCTTTTGACTTTATCAGTTTTTGATGTCTAATGGAATCATTAGCTTCCATTTGCCCAATTTTAATTTTTAAGAAATTATTTTCTTTAGTGAATTTTTGTACCTCTTTTTCCATTTGGCCAGTTCTGCTTTTTAAGGAGGCATTTTCTTCAGTGAATTTTTGTGCCTCTTTTACCATTAGGACAATTCTCTTTTATAAGGTGTTTTTTTTTCAGCATTTTTTGTGTCTATTTTACCAAGCTGTTAATTCTCTTTTCATAATTTTTTGCATCACTCTCATTTCTTTCCCCAATTTTCCTCTACTGCTCTTATCTCTTTCTTTAACTCTTTCAGAAATTCTTGCAGGCCTTGAGCTCAATTAGCATTTTTACTTGAAACTTCCCTTGTAGCTGCTTTCACATTACTGTCTTCTAAGTGCATGTTTTGGTCTTCTCCACCACCATAAATGACTTTTTACAGTCACGTGCTTTCTTTTATAGTCGTTGTTGTTTGCTCATTTCCCCAGCCTATTTCTTCACTTTGAACTTTATGTGAAAGTTGGTCTCTACTCATCTTGGGTTAAAGAGGCACTGTGCCAAGCTTCAGGCTTTCTTGTGCTGCTGATTTTAGAGCTAGTTCTGGGGGTGTACACATTTTTGGTGCTTCCAAGGTGGTGTTATCCTGGTAGATGTGTGTTCACTGCTCTGATCTTTACCCAGGAAGGGCTCCTGCTCTCCTGCACCTGCAAGTGCTAGTGCTCTTCTTGGCCCTGGAACTGTGCCCAAAGACCCTCCTTTCTTATGACCAATCACAAGTATTTCTCTCCTCCCTGGAACTGGGACCCAGGTTATGGTTTATGTTGTACCTCCAAGGCCTACCAGTGGTGCTTCTGTCATGCTCCAAGCCTAAGATTACTCTGGTGTTACAGACCTCTCCTAGGAGCCCCCTAAGTTGTCTTAGGCTGAAAAATGTCTCCCTTTGACTTCTTATTGGCTCTGCCACTCTTAAATTTGGTTTGAGGCATCATTTTAAAGTTGTTTGGAAGGGTATATTGGGAGAGTTCAGCTAGGTCCCAGCCTATACTCCACTACCTTGTCTATACCCCCTGCATTTTCCTCCAACAGCATTTATTAAGCATCTCAAACCCTTCACCCTGTGGCTTCTTCCTACCTTTCCAATCTTCTTCTATTTTATTCCCCTCTACAAACTCTATAATCTGGCTTCTTGCTAATCTTCACACAGGACACACCATTTCCAGATTCCACACATTTGTACTTGGTGTCCCCCATATCTAAAATGTTCTCTCTCCTCACCAACACCTTCTGCATTATTTCAAAACTGTCCTCAAATGCTACTTTTTACAGGAAGCCTTTCTGCACAACTTGTTTATCTCTGGATATGTCAACAAACTGTTTTGCCAATTGAC